>NC_083314.1:109172788-109472788 GCF_963455315.2 Globicephala melas
GATGATGGTGGTGATGGTGGTGATGGTGATGATGACGGTGATGACATTGATGATGGCAATGATAACAGTGATGATGTCACCAGCCTCTTCACTGCTGTGAAGATTATATGAGCTAATACACACAAGTACTTAGAACAGTACTTGGCACAAAATAAGGGCTACTTGAGTTAGCTGCTGTTGTGATTTGCCAAAGTGTATTAATTAGCATTTTTGAATTGCTCCTCTAAAAATACTCTTAAGCCTGAAAGTTTCCAATTTGATTTCAATCCACAATTTTCATATTTTTAGAACTGTATGGAAAATTCAATGAATCAACGATGAAATGTAGGTTGTCTGCTTCAGAAACACACTTAAGCAGAATTCTGGAGAATGCAACATACTAAGTATGATTCTGAATGATATTTTGGAAATTACAGAAAAGCAGAAATAAAGGAGGAGGGAAGCCCATATTTCTACAAAATTTCCTGGTGGCGCAGTGGTTGAGAGTCCGCCTGCTGATGCAGGGGACACGGGTTCGTGCCCCGGTCCGGGAAGATCCCACATGCCGCGGAGCGGCTGGGCCCGTGAGCCATGGCCGCTGAGCCTGCATGTCCGGAGCCTGTGCTCCGCAACGGGAGAGGCCACAACAGTGAGAGGCCCGCGTACCGCAAAAAAAAAAAAAAAAACAAAAAAAAAACTCAGCAATCAAGGTAATATTAAAGATGCAAACTTAGCCACCCACTGAAAAATATAAGCATTTAAATAACAAAGTTATTTTTTTCTCATTGAGTTCCCACAGAATTTTAGGAAATTATTTGGGTTGTTAACAGTATTTTAGAATTATTATATAGTAACTGTCAGGTGAAATGGATTTTATCCAGGTAAAATTAAACTTCTGTAAATCAAACTGGATGTTTTCACTGGCAGCATTAGCAACACTCACCAAACCAAAAGATTCTGCCTTTAATATTTAATATATTAAACATCATTCATCCATTGGCTCTCAACCAACATCAATACTTACTGACTCTTGAGGCTTGTGGTTTTTATCTTAGTCAATAATGCTTGGGTTCAGGCCTTAAAATTAATCATTAAAACTGGCTGCTGCAAAAAATGTTCACCAGAACCCCAAAAGCATAAAGAGAGGCAGTATATTTATCATGTCCTTACAATGTTCTGAAAAGCATAGGATAGTTTTTCTCTATACAAAACAGGTTTGCTCTGTTCTAACATATTCGCAGGACATGAAGCAAAGTAATCCAAACTATACTTTACTGAGATTTAAGTATGTGTCAGGCACACTGGGGGAGGGGTTTTACAAAAACAATTTCATTTAATTAAAACAACTCCCTGAGGCAAATTATTTCCCTAATTTTACAGGTTAAAAAAAAAAGCTGAGAAATGTTAGGTAACATCATCCTCATAAAGTTCATGAAGCCACAGAGTTAAAAACTGACAGACCAGCGGAGATCACGTTCCTCCCCACAGATACACCAGATATACATCTACGCGTGGAACAACTCCTACAGAGCATCTACTGAACGCTGGCAGAAGACCTCAGACCTCCCAAAAGGCAAGAAACCCCCCACGTACCTGGGTAGGGCAAAAGAAAAAACTAAACAGAGACAAAAGGATAGGGACGGGTCCTGCACCAGCGGGAGAGAGCTGTGAAGGAGGAAAAGTGTCCACACACTAGGAAGCCCCTTCGCGGGTGGAGACTTCGGGAGGCGGAGTGGGGGAGCTTGGGAGCCACGGAGGAGAGCACAGCAACAGGGGTGCGGAGGGCAAAGCGGACAGATTCCAGCGCAGAGGATCGGGCTGACCGGAACTCGCCAGCCGAGAGGCTTGTCTGCTCGCCCGCCGGGGCAGGCGGGATTGGGAGCTGAGGCTCCGACTTTTGTCGGAGCGCCGGGAGAGGACTGAGATTGGCGGCGTGAACACAGCCTGCAGGGCGTTGGTGCACCGCGGCTGGCCGGGAGAGAGTCCGGGGAGAAGTCTGGAACTGCCGAAGAGGCAGGAGACTTTTGCGTCCCTCTTTGTTTCCTGGTGCACGAGGAGAGGGGATTGGGGACGCTGCTTGGGGGAGCTCCGGGGACGGGCGCGAGCCGCGGCTAAAAGTGCGGAGCCCAGAGACAGACATGAGACGCTAGGGCCGCTGCTGCCGCCACCGGGAGGCCTGTGTGCGAGCACAGGTCGCTGGCCGCACGCCCTTCCGGGAAGCCTGTGCAGCCCGCCACTGCCAGGGTCCCGGGATCCAGGGACAACTCCCCCGGGAGAACGCACAGGCGCGCCTCAGGCTGCGGCGTCTCGCCGGCCTCTGCCGCCGCGGGCCCGCCCCACACTCCGTGCCCCTCCCTACCCCCGGGCCTGAGTGAGCCGGAGCCTCCGAATCAGCGGCTCCTTTAACCCTGTCCTGTCTGAGCAAAGAACAGACGCCCTCCGGCGACCTACACGCACAGGCGGGGCTAAATCCAAAGCTGAGCCCCTGGGAGCTGTGAGAAGAAGAGAAAGGGAAATCTCTCCCAGCAGCCTCAGAAGCAGCGGATTAAAGCTCCACAATCAACTTGATATACCCTGCATCTGTGGAATACCTGAATAGACAACCAATCATCCCAAATTAAGGAGCCCTGTGGATGAAAGGCTCTTGGTGCTGCAGCCAGGAGTCAGTGCTGTGCCTCTGAGGTGGGAGAGCCAACTTCAGGACACTGATCCACAAGAGACCTCCCAGCCGCACATAATATCAAACAGCAAAAATTTCCGAGAGATCTCCATCTCAACGCCAGCACCCAGCTTCACTCAACGACCAGCAAGCTACAGTGCTGGACATCCTATGCCAAACAACTAGCAAGACAGGAACACAACCCCACCCATTAGCAGAGAGGCGGCCCAAAATCATAATAAGTCTACAGACACCCCAAAACACACCACCAGACGTGGACCTGCCCACCAGAAAGACAAGATCTAGCCTCATCCATCAGAACACAGGCACTAGTACCCTCCACCAGGAAGCCTACATAACCCACTGAACCAACCTTAGCCACTGGGGACAGACACCAAAAACAACGGGAACTACGAACCTTCAGCCTGCAAAAAAGGAGACCCCAAACAGAGTAAGATAAGCAAAATGAAAAGACAGAAAAACACACCGCAGATGAAGGAGCAAGATAAAAACCCATCAGACCTAACAAATGAAGAGGAAATAGGCAGTCTACCTGAAAAAGAATTCAGAATAATGATAGTAAGGTTGATCCGAAATCTTGGAGATAGAATGGACCATAGAATGGACAAAATGCAAGAATCAGTTAACAAGGACCTAGAAGAACTAAAGATGAAACAAGCAACGATGAACAACACAATAAATGAAATTAAAAGTACTCTAGATGGGATCAATAGCAGAATAACTGAGGCAGAAGAACGGATAAGTGACCTGGAAGATAAAATAGTGGAAATAACTACTGCAGAGCAGAATAAAGAAAAAAGAATGAAAAGAATTGAGGACAGTCTCAGAGACCTCTGGGACAACATTAAACGCACCAACATTCGAATTATAGGGGTTCCAGAAGAAGAAGAGAAAAAGAAAGGGACTGAGAAAATATTTGAAGAGATTATAGTTGAAAACTTCCCTAATATGGGAAAGGAAATAGTTAATCAAGTCCAGGAAGCACAGAGAGTTCCATACAGGATAAATCCAAGGAGACACACGCCAAGACACATATTAATCAAACTGTCAAAAATTAAATACAAAGAAAACATATTAAAAGCAGCAAGGGAAAAACAACAAATAACACACAAGGGAATCCCCATAAGGTTAACAGCTGATCTTTCAGCAGAAACTCTGCAAGCCAGAAGGGAGTGGCAGGACATATTGAAAGTGTTGAAGGAGAAAAACCTGCAACCAAGATTACTCTACCCAGCAAGGATCTCATTCAGATTTGATGGAGAAATTAAAACCTTTAGAGACAAGCAAAAGCTGAGAGAGTTCAGCACCACCAAACCAGCTCTACAACAACTGCTAAAGGAACTTCTCTAGGCAAGAAACACAAAAGAAGGAAAAGACCTACAATAACAAACCCAAAACAATTAAGAAAATGGGAATGGGAACACACATATCAATAATTACCTTAAATGTAAATGGACTAAATGCTCCCACCAAAAGACACAGATTGGCTGAATGGATACAAAAACAAGACCCATATATTTGCTGTCTACAAGAGACCCACTTCAGACCTAGAGACACATACAGACTGAAAGTAAGGGGATGGAAAAAGGTATTTCATGCAAATGGAAACCAAAAGAAAGCTGGAGTAGCAATTCTCATATCAGACAAAATAGACTTTAAAACAAAGACTATTAGAAGAGACAAAGAAGGACACTATATAATGATCAAGGGATCGATCCAAGAGGAAGATATAACAATTGTAAATATTTATGCACCCAACATAGGTGCACCTCAATACATAAGGCAAATACTGACAACCATAAAAGGGGAAATCGACAGTAACACATTCATAGTAGGGGACTTTAACACCCCACTTTCACCAATGGACAGATCATCCAAAATGAAAATAAATAAGGAAACACAAGCTTTAAATGATACATTAAATGAGATGGAGTTAATTGATATTTATAGGACATTCCATCCAAAAACAACAGAATACACATTTTTCTCAAGTGCTCATGGAACATTCTCCAGGATAGATCATATCTTGGGTCACAAATCAAGCCTTGGTAAATTTAAGAAAATTGAAATTGTATCAAGTATCTTTTCCGACCACAACGCTATGAGACTCGATATCAATCACAGGAGAAGATCTGTAAAAAATACAAACACATGGAGGCTAAACAATACACTACTTAATAACGAAGTGATCACTGAAGAAATCAAAGGGGAAATCAAAAAATACCTAGAAACAAATGACAATGGAGACACGACGACTCAAAATCTATGGGATGCAGCAAAAGCAGTTCTAAGAGGGAAGTTTATAGCAATACAATCTTACCTTAAGAAACAGGAAACATCTCGAATAAACAACCTAACCTTGCACCTAAAGCAATTAGAGAAAGAAGAACAAAAAAACCCCAAAGTTAGCAGGAGGAAAGAAATCATAAAAATCAGATCAGAAATAAATGAAAAAGAAATGAAGGAAACGATAGCAAAGATCAATAAAACTAAAAGCTGGTTCTTTGAAAGGATAAACAAAATTGATAAACCATTAGCCAGACTCATCAAGAAAAAAAGGGAGAAGACTCAAATCAATAGAATTAGAAATGAAAAAGGAGAAGTAACGACTGACACTGCAGAAATACAAAAGATCATGAGAGATTACTACAAGCAACTCTATGCCAATAAAATGGACAACCTGGAAGAAATGGACAAATTCTTAGAAAGGCACAACCTACCAAGACTGAATCAGGAAGAAATAGAAAATATGAACAGACCAATCACAAGCACTGAAATTGAAACTGTGATTAAAAATCTTCCAACAAGCAAAAGCCCAGGACCAGATGGCTTCACAGGCGAATTCTATCAAACATTTAGAGAAGAGCTATCACCTATCCTTCTCAGACTCTTCCAAAATATAGCAGAGGGAGGAACACTCCCAAACTCATTCTACGAGGCCACCATCACCCTGATACCAAAACCAGACAAGGATGTCACAAAGAAAGAAAACTACAGGCCAATATCACTGATGAACATAGATGCAAAGATCCTCAACAAAATACTAGCAAACAGAATCCAACAGCACATTAAACGGATCATACACCATGATCAAGTGGGGTTTATTCCAGGAATGCAAGGATTCTTCAATATACGCAAATCAATCAACGTGATACACCATATTAACAAATTGAAGGAGAAAAACCATATGATCATCTCAATAGATGCAGAGAAAGCTTTTGACAAAATTCAACACCCATTTATGATAAAAACCCTGCAGAAAGTAGGCATAGAGGGAACTTTCCTCAACATAATAAAGGCCATATATGACAAACCCACAGCCAACATCATCCTCAATGGTGAAAAACTGAAAGCATTTCCACTAAGATCAGGAACAAGACAAGGTTGCCCACTCTCACCACTCTTATTCAACATAGTTTTGGAAGTTTTAGCCACAGCAATCAGAGAAGAAAAGGAAATAAAAGGAATCCAAATCGGAAAAGAAGAAGTAAAGCTGTCACTGTTTGCAGATGACATGATACTATACATACAGAACCCTAAAGATGCTACCAGAAAACTACTAGAGCTAATCAATGAATTTGGTAAAGTAGCAGGATACAAAATTAATGCACAGAAATCTCTGGCATTCCTATACACTAAGGATGAAAAATCTGAAAGTGAAATCAAGAAAACACTCCCATTTACCACTGCAACAAAAAGAATAAAATACCTAGGAATAAACCTACCTAAGGAGACAAAAGACCTGTATGCAGAAAATTATAAGACACTGATGAAAGAAATTAAAGATGATACAAATAGATGGAGAGATATACCATGTTCTTGGATTGGAAGAATCAACATTGTGAAAATGACTCTACTACCCAAAGCAATCTACAGATTCAATGCAGTCCCTATGAAACTACCACTGGCATTTTTCACAGAACTAGAACAAAAAATCTCACAATTTGTATGGAAACACAAAAGACCCCGAATAACCAAAGCAATCTTGAGAACGAAAAATGGAGCTGGAGGAATCAGGCTTCCTGACTTCAGACTATACTACAAAGCTACAGTAATCAAGACAGTATGGTACTGGCACAAAAACAGAAATATAGATCAATGGAACAGGATAGAAAGCCCAGAGATAAACCCACGCACATATGGTCACCTTATCTTTGACAAAGGAGGCAGAAATGTACAGTGGAGAAAGGACAGCCTATTCAATAAGTGGTGCTGGGAAAACTGGACAGCTACATGTAAAAGTATGAGATTAGATCACTCCCTAACACCATACACAAAAATAAGCTCAAAATGGATTAAAGACCTAAATGTAAGGCCAGAAACTATCAAACTCTTAGAGGAAAACATAGGCAGAACACTCTATGACATAAATCACAGCAAGATCCTTTTTGACCCACCTCCTAGAGAAATGGAAATAAAAACAAAAGTAAACAAATGGGACCTAATGAAACTTAAAAGCTTTTGCGCAGCAAAGGAAACCATAAAGAAGACCAAAAGACAACCCTCAGAATGGGAGAAAATATTTGCAAATGAAGCAACTGACAAAGGATTAATCTCCAAAATTTATAAGCAGCTCATGCAGCTTAATAACAAAAGAACAAACAACCCAATCCAAAAATGGGCAGAAGACCTAAATAGACATTTCTCCAAAGAAGATATACAGAGTGCCAACAAACACATGAAAGAATGCTCAACATCACTAATCATTAGAGAAATGCAAATCAAAACTACAATGAGATATCATCTCACACCAGTCAGAATGGCCATCATCAAAAAATCTACAAACAATAAATGCTGGAGAGGGTGTGGAGAAAAGGGAACCCTCTTACACTGTTGGTGGGAATGTAAATTGATACAGCCACTGTGGAGAACAGTATGGAGGTTCCTTAAAAAGCTACAAATAGAACTACCATATGACCCAGCAATCCCACTACTGGGCATATACCCTGAGAAAACCATAATTCAAAAAGAGTCATGTACCAAAATGTTCATTGCAGCTCTATTTACAATAGCCCAGAGATGGAAACAACCTAAGTGTCCATCATCGGATGAATGGATAAAGAAGATGTGGCACATATATACAATGGAATATTACTCAGCCATAAAAAGAGACGAAATTGAGCTATTTGTAATGAGGTGGATAGACCTAGAGTCTGTCATACAGAGTGAAGTAAGTCAGAAAGAGAGAGACAAATACCGTATGCTAACACATATATATGGAATTTAAGAAAAAAAAATGTCATGAAAAACCTAGGGGTGAAACAGGAATAAAGACACAGACTTACTAGAGAATGGACTTGAGGCTATGGGGAGGGGGAAGGGTAAACGGTGACAAAGCAATAAAGAGGCATGGACATGTATACACTACCAAACGTAAGGTAGATAGCTAGTGGGAAGCAGCCGCATAGCACAGGGAGATCAGCTCGGTGCTGTGTGACCGCCTGGAGGGGTGGGATAGGGAGGGTGGGAGGGAGGGTGATGCAAGCGGGAAGAGATATGGGAACATATGTATATATATATAACTGATTCATTTTGTTGTGAAGCTGAAACTAACATACCATTGTAAAGCAATTATGCTCCAATAAAGATGTTTAAAAAAAAAAAATAAAAATAAAATAAAAAAATAAAAAAAAAAAACAAAAAAAAAAACAAAAAACTGACAGACCAGGAGGCGAAACTAAACACACACACACTGTTTCGCAGGTTGTCCAGGTAATCATTTTAGAGAAATATAAGGAAGGAAGGCATTCAAATGATTCTTGATGAGGGTATTAGATTAGTCTATTTAATTCTACTAATCAGGAATGCAAATGATATGAAAAATAAACTTATAAGTGCTTTCTGGACATATGGTCAAAAATTTAGAAATAAACTTTACAGAAACAGAAATTTTAGGCACCCCAAAGGTCAAAAGGCCACTCTCTCTCATCTATCGAATCCTTATAATCCTAGAATTAATTAAAAACAAAAAGTATAGGGCTTCCCTGGTGGCGCAGTGGTTGAGAATCCGCCTGCCGATGCAGGGGACATGAGTTCGTGCCCCGGTCCGGGAAGATCCCACATGCCGCGGAGTGGCTAGGCCATTGAGCCATGGCCACTAAGCCTGCGCGTCCACAGGCTCCGCAACGGGAGAGGCCACAACAGTGAGAGGCCCGCGTACCGCAAAAAAACCCCCCAAAACAAAAAAAAACCCCAAAAAGTATAGTGATATTTTAATAATTTTATAGAAGTGGTTTTTTTTAAGATAGGATTCAACATTCAAATAATTTGTGCCATTTATTAAGTTTCTGGTATATCTGGCGCAATGATTTATAGCTCCAAGATTACCTGGGGGTCACGAACTATTCCAATTAGCAAGTTTCCAGACTGCCCTTTTACTGTTTTTGTAATAAAGTATTAAAATAATGCAGCTAGTCCATGTACCAGGAGAGCTGTTACTTTAGTCTCATACAAACAGTTAATCAATCCTTTTAAGACAGCTTTACTATAAATGTGACTAAAAACAACAGGTTGTTCCAGGAGAAATTATACTCAAAGTCGATCCAATTTTCCCCAAACAACTATTTCTTTGGGTACCTCAAATTCTATTTCTAGAAGAAATAGTAAAGTTCCAGTGGAACTCTTGTCTGACATTGACTAGCTATTGTATCCTAGCAATGGCAATTAAAATCTCTAGGTCTCCAGTTCCTTATGGGTAAAATGAAAGACTGCGTTACATTGTCCTTATTCTAAGATTCAGTTCACACTTAAAATCCAAACTCAATTACATCCTTCAATGAAAGCCATTTGCCTCCCACCCAATACGCCAAGGCTGAGTAAGCCACTCAGAGTAGCTGAGTCCCCATGCTACCTTATTTGCTGTCGTTCAGGTAATCATTAGGGTATCATTATTTGTTTCCCCAACAGAATGCAAGTTATTCCAGAGGAGAGACTGTGTCTTATTGATCTTTCTATATCTGTCATTTAACAGTTAGATCCTAATTGCCTGGTATACAAAAGATATGTAGCAAATGTTTTTAAAATAAATTCTTTGAACCACCCTATCAAGTTGTCATTGGGTACTTTGTTTACACCTAGACCACATCCTGAAGATAGACCAAAGTTCCCTCCCATAAAGCATCTGCAGTTTAGAAACAGGGCAATCGCATGTGATGATGAATAATAATACAAGTTTAGTGCACTTTAACTCATAAGTTTGAGCTCTACAGGAAAAAACATTCTCTTGAAGTTTAAGATGTCTAAGATCTTTGATGCTTTAACATTTTGTGACCGCTTTGCAGGGCTTTGCCATTTTTCCTCTTCCATGTTAGGGGTATGAATCTGTATCATGCTTACTGATTCAACTCTTTGGGGGAAGAAGGGATCTCAAAAGGGGAAAGACTGGGCTTCCCTGGTGGCGCAGTGGTTGAGAGTCTGCCTGCTGATACAGGGGACACGGGTTCGTGCCCCGGTCCGGGAAGATCCCACATGCCGTGGAGCGGCTGGGCCCGTGAGCCATGGCCGCTGAGCCTGCGCGTCCGGAGCCTGCGCTCCGCAACAGGAGAGGCCACGACAGTGAGAGGCCCGGGTACCGCCAAAAAAAAAAAGGGGGGGGAAAGACTGATTCAGAAGTGGAAAAGCCTAAAATACTTGAAGACAAGCAAAAGAACAAAGTTTAGGAGAGGTTAATAAAATTTTTTTCATGGAGTGGTGTAAGTTAAGAGTGAGGCTACATCAGGCCAGGGCAGGGAAAAGAAAAGAAGTAAAGATAATGTATTTTTTGGCCTGAGACTGTTTAGCTTTCAAGTTCCCAGACAAAATTTCACGTAGTACTCGTCTGTTCTTTGGTATTTATTTTTCTTGTTCATGCACATCCTGGACGATTAGGACAAATGGGAGTGAAGGCTGCTGGCACTTGTGCATAAAGGCTCAGTGGAAGACAGGAAGTCCAGCACCTGAATGGTGGCCAAGAAGCCCCTTGGGACCCTTTGTGTTCTGAATGTGACCAATCACAGTAGCCTCTCTGCATGAGTAAATGCTGACAGGTTTATACGGAGGAGCTGGAGTTACCTATTCTTCTGTGTTTCTTCTAAAGTAACACCTGAATCAAGATGAGCTGGAGCACATATTATAAATTCAGATTCCTTCTGCTCCACCTGGACCTACCCTTTCTACAGGAGCCCCCATTGATCTGCAAAAGAGTCCTTGGCAGGCTGGAATGCAATGAGCAGTAAAGCAAACCAGTGAAGCTGCGGAGCCCTTGCCAGCCAGGCTGAGCCGAGATGACTCAGCAGGTTAGAGCCGTGACCCTTGCTTTCTGGAGTCATTATTCTGGTTCTTATCCAGTGGCTACTACAAATGCGCACGCATGGATTGGTCTTACACCAGAGCCCATCTGAGAACATCTCCGAGTGGCTACCACAGCTGGGCGCAATGCACGGGCAGGTTTTTCCGCAGAAAGCCAGCCCCAGGTCCTGGCTGACAGCGGGGTTTGGCTGAGGACACCAACAGAAGAATCCTGGTCTACCTTAAATTCTGTAAAACTCTGTTCTTTAAAAAGGGCACAGGGGCTTCCCTGGTGGCGCAGTGGTTGAGAGTCCGCCTGCCAATGCAGGAGACACGGGTTCGTGCCCCGGTCCGGGAAGATCCCACATGCCGCGGAGCGCCAAAAAAAAAAAAAAAAAAAAGGGCACAGAAGTTGGGGAAAGCAGAAAAGAACAGCTGGGTGTGATTGTGGGGTTCCGTTCAATTCAGTACTACAAATTCAATTTCAAAACTAGGAAATTAACCATGGTAATGATAATTAATAATAATAATGAATTTCCTTCAGTGATGATAGTGACTTCTTTTTTCTGTCCTTCAGCAGCTGCAATGCGCTTGCTTCTGTTTGAGCCCAGTGTCACCATGCAATATATACTCTGCATCCTGCTTCTATTTAGGGTAAAATTCACCTTTGGGCTAAGTTATATACACCACCAGATGTTTGGAAGGCAGTACTGTTTGTCACTTTATGAAGAGGAACTGTTCCTCTCATCATTTTTTAGTCAAATAAGGATTAATTTTTTTAAAGCCTCAAGTGGCACTTGAAAGAAGTCTCAGACGTTGGAAGGGGGCCAGTTAAAACGCCAAGGAAAAGTGTGGCAGCCACATAAAAGGTGCTCCTAGGGCTTCCCTGGTGGCGCAGTGGTTGAGAGTCTGCCTGCCGATGCAGGGGACACGGGTTCGTGCCCCGGTCCGGGAAGATCCCACATGCCGCGGAGCGGCTGGGCCCATGAGCCATGGCCGCTGAGCCTGCGCGTCCGGAGCCTGTGCTCCGCAACAGGAGAGGCCACAGCAGTGAGAGGCCCGCGTACCGCAAAAAAAGAAAAAAAGAAAAATTGTGCTCCAACTCCACATTTAAAGCTTTAGCAAGAGCAGTGAAGAAAGGCAAAGCAGAGCAATCTCGGGTTCAGTCACAGCTGGACAGATGTCATACCTCCCTTTCTTACTGAGTGTCCCTGGAGAGAAGGGCCAGGACCAATCTACCTTTGAATACCCCACTGCAGGTGTTATGAGAAGACTTTTATTTACTTTTCTCCACCTATCACCTGCAGAGAATTTCCCTCGATAACAGACCTGGCCTCTCTCTCCACCTCCTTCCTCTCTTTGGGATCTGCCTGCCTGCAAAAATGGTGAATGCTGGACTTTTCTCCTACTGGGGAGTAGGAGGTTTTCCCTGCTGGTTGCCAACTTCTGTTGTCCTGCTGTACCAGGGAAAGAGTGGGTAAATCTATCTAATTCAAGGATGAAATTTCAGAAGGCCTGCTTGGCTGCAGACCCAAAGCCACATTCTCCCAAAAGCATTTTCAGTAATAAAGATGGTATTTTGCTGTCCATCCGCCTGACTCCTTTATCTCTCTCAAGTGCTTTTCAATTCAAGCTTGGAGGAGGGGTTATCTATGGGCCTCTTCAAATCTCAAGAGTGGGTGGATCTCCTTGTCTTGTGTATCTTACAGTTCTTAGCAACTATTTCTTGAAGCTATACGTGCAAAAAATGCGGCAAGAAGGAAACTAAATAATCTGTTTGGTCTTGTTTGTTCGTGGTCTTATTTGTTCGTGGGTCTTATTTGTTCGGGGTATGTGACCATACCCCATCCTACCAAATGCTGGGGAGGGTCGTCTAAAACGTGATATCCAATTTCTGTGTGAATTCTTAGAGGGAAACAATTCATCTAAAATATATTCAAAAGGGAAACAATCACACCCAAAATATTACTGATGACTTAGCACATGGAAATAGGTTTCTGACCTATGAGAAGCGTTAACCACCTGGAAAGTTTTTTCCAAATGTTTTGCAAGCCAAATGACACAGGTGAAAACTTAACCCTTAGGATGATTTCTTTGCAAATGCTGAAACAAACCTGAAGGGCACCGTGAAATGTCTTCACAAGTTCTTCCCCGTTTTTACAGCCAGATTATTTCACATTATCAATCTTTTATAAAAGGTTATTTAAAACCTCCAAAATGAAGTGTTTCCATGTAAAAGTTCATGTAGCTAGCGTTTGCCTGCATTTGAAAAAGCCAGCCATGGGCAGGAAACATTAACAGCGAGGATACTGAACAGCTAACAAAGTGACTTTAACATGTGTCATCATTTTAATTCATCCTGAGGCTACCCTGTGAGTAAGTGTTATTATCAACCTCAAATAGGGGAGAAAACTGTGTTCAAGAGGTTCAACTCCTTGCCCAAGATTCCTCGGCCAATTAACAGTGGTGGCACTAGGACTCAAACCTAGGTCTTGTGATGAAACAATGTAAGTGCTTTCCACGCAGTCTTGATTAGAACTGGGATGGGGGCGCTGCAGGAGTGGTAAACTGAGATCCAGGTAGAGCACGCCAGCAAAAACACAAAAGTAACCTGGAGCAGACAGAAGAGCAAGCTACCTTACCAAGTTCAGATTCCCCTTTTGTATCCCTGCAGAGTCCTTTTAAGGAAGCAAAGTGAGTGAATTCATTTCTTTTTATTTCCTTCCTTACTTCCTTCCCCTGGGCCGAACCCACAAAGACACAGCCCAGGAGCCAGCCCCGGGGGCAGCTGACATCTCTAAAAACAGTTTCACATCTGGTAAACTATACTGCTCCATTAACTCCAAAGAGAAGTTGAAGGTCCAACTTTCCTGAATTTCCAAGTGGTCAGATGGTCCTTTATAGCCACAATGCACAGCTGAGGCTGGGGACTCCTGAAGGAGCCCAGCTAAGGGTGAAAGGCCTTTGGCTTTCATGGAAGTATGGGGGTGCAAGGTAGAGAGATCTTTCCAGAGTGCTCAGAAAGATATCTCTACTATTAAGTTTTCATCCCGCCTCCTCACTTTAATTCTTTAGACTCTGCCTTCTCTGGTTTGTCCCTGGAGGAACAGCAAGTCTTGAGTCCTGAGTAGGGGGAAGTTGGGTGGTCTCAGGCTAAACTGGGAATTCCATAATGATCATTTTTCTTAGGGGTGAAAACAATGAATAATCCGATGCCCCAAACCACTAGAACCATTAAATAAAGTGACAAGTGGGTGTTAGATACTAGAATTATCAGGAGAATCTTAAAAGCACACGTACTTACGTTTTGGAAGAAATCAATTCAAAGCTAAATATAAAGTTTCTGGGCTCAACTCAAGGCATCAAATTAGCCTTAAGAACTCCATTCAAGGGAAGTAAAATAAACGACACCTTTTCACGAAGCGCGGGTATAACCACACTTAGGAACATCAGCAAACACTCCCCAAAATCAATGTGATAAAGAAGCAGAGGAAATAATGTTTAACTTTCCGAAGAAAACCCTCCTTCTGAAAACAAACCAATGAGCAATGCCAGAATCCTGAAAAGACACATCTCAATGAACGCAACTGTGCTTGCTTGTTCAGTGAGAGAGGTAAGACACCTAACACCACCCTTTTTGGCTAACGATGCCATTTCTCTCACTGGTGAGAACAGTGTCACCCAAGTGGAAATTACGCTTAGCAATGTGATACTGTGTACCTCACTGAAAAGGTGTCCATATCAAATGACTTTTATTTTGATCAAATACTGAGTGAAAAAAAAAGCGATGAGGAGAACCAAAAAGACGGCATTACGGATAAAAGATATCATCTAATATATTGAAGAGGAAGCGCTTTCTGGCATTTCCCCTTGTTTAACAATTCAAACAACTTGCCTCTTGATGGAAAGAAACTCAGAATGAGTTCCTCCTACTTTGTCCGCGCTGTCCCAAGCCCAGCACACCACCCAGTCCCTCTTCCTCTGAACACATAGTACAATGTAATGGTTCAGAGCAGGGGCTCGGGAATCACACTGCTAGAGTAAGAATCCTGGCCCTGCCATCAGCTATAAGGCCCTTCAGGTGCGTTACTTAACATCCCTTCCTTTCCACATCAGTAAGACAGAAAAAAATAGCACTCATCTCAGAGGCTGTGATGAAGATTTAATGAATCCACACATGTGCTGCATTGAGCACAGTGCCTGGCACACAATCACTCAATACATTTAACTTGATAATGACAGTAACGATGACATGGGCTTAACCAGACTGTGGTGAAAATGAGGGACTGGGGACCACTCAGGGCCTATGCAAAAGCCAAATGTTCCCCTAAGCAACCACACAGAGTCTACCAGGAAAAAGACCTATCATTCTGTGGGCCCAGGGGACTCAGCTTGGCTATTCTTCTCAGTGGCTACAGCAGTTTATCTGAAGGGACAGGTCCAAAGGACCAAAGCCAGGGCAGAAGAGATATGGAGGGACAGAGACAGAGAGCCTGAGTCTGGGAGAAACCAGTTTGGGGCAGTTCTGAGAATGGGTAGCAACCAACAGTCCACAATCATGGGATTCAGAATTTAGAAATAAAGTTAACAGGCCATTCAGATGGGCATATTCTGTTATTATGAAAACTCCACCACTTTTCCTTCAAGGACCCTCTGGCAGGGAGTATCTTCCAAAAATTGCTCTGCCTCTGAATTTCTGTAGCACTCCTTCAAATATTTATGTGCACTTGTGGCATTTAATTATTCTGGAGAATAACTTGCGTCTCGATTTGATGGAGAACTTTGGAGGAGGGCATGCGTGTGTCTTATAGTTAGATGTCTCTTCTGGCCTATCTCTGTCCCAGAGCCTAACACCCACCATGGACATGTTTGACCAGAAAGTACACAACAAAATGGAAGACTCTGAGTAAGCCAGGGCTATAGAAATACATGCCACTGTACCAAAATAAGCACACATGGCCAGTACAGAGAAGAGGGCACAGAGCAAAGGAACACGCTCGCCCCTACCTTTACGAGGCTTCAGTGAAAAGGCTGCGTCCAAGAAGTTTAGAGGTAGAAGATGAAGCCTTCAGCAATCCTAAGTACTGAACAGATTTAATTTAATTTTATTATTATTATTATTTTTGCGGTACGCGGGCCTCTCACTGCCGCGGCCTCTCCTGTCGCGGAGCACAGACTCTGGACACGCAGGCCCAGCGGCCATGGCCCACGGGCCCAGCCGCTCCGCGGCATGTGGGATCCCCCCGGACCGGAGCACGAACCCACGTCCCCCGCATCGGCAGGCGGACTCTCAACCACTGCGCCACCATGGAAGCCCTGAATAGATTTTAGTGTTCCTCCAAACAGAAATTAAATTAAAATAACAAACCGTAAAATAAGACTAAGGAAGTCCAGCAAAAGTCTGTGGGGTTTTTTTTTTTCATGATTGTTTTGAATATCCAATTCTCTCGAAACCATTTTCTCATGGTGACTTTGCATTGCAGGTGCCCTAAACACACGCTTAGTCTATCTGGAAATCTAGTCCTACTTGGGCACCAAAGGATTCCCTCTAGGTACGGAGAGGCTGGCATGAAAGAATGGAGCCAGGCAGGGGCAGGTAGGTGGAAAGGGGAGACTGAAGGAGGCAAAGGCAAGGGGCAAAGATGGGGCGAGCTGGAGACCAGGCAGTGACAGAGTAAGGTTAGGGCCTTTGACTCCTGCCAGCTTAAACCTAGAGAGAATTTCAGAGATGATCTAAACCCAGCCTTCTCCTTTTACAGGGGAGAAACTATAACCCATGGATGGTGACTCACTCAAGGCCAAAACTGCTGGTTTGAGGCCAGGACTGAAATCTGGGTCTCGTGGTGCCTGCTGAGAGCTCTTTCTTCTCAGCACACCTCTGCTTCACACTCCCAGGGCATGCGGGATCAGGGCTCAGACAAACAGCGCAGAACTCAGGCAGCCATGAAAAAGCCCTTGCAGTCTCTCCTACCTCAGCACCATGTGTTGACAGAGTCAACAGAAGAGGCAGGAGAGATTAGGCCCCTGGTTACCACGTTGCTTTTGATGAAGCCATTTGGCCTTCTAATAGGATTCACCGGACTAGAAATGTATGGGGACAGTCTGTTTCTCAGCCAGAAGGAAGTCTGGCTGGATCAGGCTCAGGCTTGACAATTCATGGCATGAAAGCCTACAGCACAAGAAGTATGCACCCCTTACATTCCCGGCCCCCCTCCTGCCTCCATGGGCTGTGGTACATGAAAGGAAATCACCACTGGGCAGCTGGCTTTCTTGATTTCTTGACCCTGAAGAGAGCACAATTGTGGAGAATATACAGGGTGAGGATAAGACACATAACTAACTGTGACAACTACTTTAAGAACAGTCTTGAAGGGATGCCGCTGCAGTTTTGCTGACAGTAAAATCAGGGCAGACACAGGAAATTACCGTGAGGCTCAAGAGAAGCTCCTGCGCAGTGTTCTGCGTGGTTCGTGGATGCCTGGTTTGCGGACCATCTCTGGTCCCTAATTCAGACCTCGTGAGCTATAAAGGCTTTCTTTATAAAAGAAGGTCCTCTGCGGGAGACTTTCTGTAAGTACCACTATGCTTCAATGCATACGTTGAGTGTTAAACATATACTACACCTGACCTGGACGAAGTGTTCTTTCTCATCATGGGGTTTTGGTGATGTACATAATCACTCAATCTCATTCCTGTTCCATATCCCAAATGCCTACACAAAATCAGGCAAATGAAGAGGAAAACAGGTGATGGCCATTTTAACCCGTATCTCTTGCCTTTCTTCCTTTGAATCCTCTCCAATGCGCCCTACTCAATAACAAGTCACTTCTCCCAAGGGAAGGGAAGCAAGCACTGAATAAAACACCTATCAACATTAGCATCACAACTTCCCTTTTCTGTGTTCTCGCCTACAAGCCTTTGCTCACTCTGTTCCCTCTTTCTCCAATTCACCTTGTTAACCTCCACTCTGTCCTCCGTTAGCACCTGCGGGAGGCCTTTCCTGAAATCCCTGTATCAATAACCCAGTCCTTCTAATCCTTCCTTGATGCTCCTGGAGTATCCTGTGCATTTCTGCCCCTCCACACTCTTTTAACCGTCACCTGGTTTTAAGCCTATCTCCTTCACTAAGCTATAAGGTTTCTCCGGGGCAGGAATCAAAACTTACTCAGGTCGGTTTCCCCAGGGACTAGTACAGCACCTGGCACACAGCAGGAGTGCAACAAATAAGAAGTTGTAAGGCATGATCACACACATTTTTTAAGTGGATTCTTAAAGGGACATTTAGGCAGGAACTATCACTCTCATTTTACAGACAATGAGGCTCAGAGAGGTTTTAAGCCTCCCCAAGGCCACCCGTTTTTGATACCATCTGGCTCCCAGGCTAGATTTTCACTTGACCACATTATAATCAGTTAACAAGCTCCATATAGGAGATAAAACAGAAAGCACTGATGTTCTGATGTGGGCATATATGTAGTGACCTGCACGACAGGCCACAAAAAGTTTCAAATATGGGTAAAATCACTGTTCTGAAAGCAAGACCCCCAATCAGATTTGCAGATGGAGTTTACGCTAATTCTTTTCTCAAGGACCTTTCCATCCTAAAGCTCTGCAGAAATGTCTGGTGGACGCGACATTAGATACGAAGTTTCCACTGGTTAAAAGGTCATGAAACAAACTGTCTCTGGTTAAACTGCCAACACTGCCTTGGATGTCTTGAAAGAGCTAGACGTGGGACAGCGGCAGCTGTGGCCAAACTAGAAGCGACTGGGATGTGGCTGATTCACCATCAGGGCGCAGAGAAGCAACAACAGCCAGGATGGGCTTGGTTTGGGTCTTTGACCCTTCATGACCCTCTCAGCTCTTGAGGAAAGAGCTCTCCGCTGAGGAAAGCAGCTTTCAGCACTGCTGCCTCTAATAGGTTATCTGATGCTGGGCCCTACCCCAGAGGCGCTGGCCCTAGGGTGTGGCCCTCATATCTGCATCTGGAGTGTTTAAACCTCCCTTGCAATTCTAGCATGCAGCCCAAGTTACGGTGACAGGCACAAGTGGAGCATCTTCTGGGTCCTTCCATTGCCATGTATCCATCAAAGTTTAAAACACTTAAGTGAACTGCTGCTCAGTACTCTGGGGGTAGTGAAACCACTTTTTAAGTTACTCAAAATGAACTTTTCTAGAGAGGGAAGCAGGACTTCCCTCTTACTATATCCTTGACTGAGAGATTTTCTAGCCTCTTCTACTCAGGCAGTTCCAATGACAGGAGGAAACTTGCTACCTTTAAAGGCAGTGTGGAATTGTATACTTAGAATATGTGAACGTTATAGTTTATATAACTATAAACTACATCTCAGTAAAGCTGTTTTGCGTGTGTGTGTGTGTTTAGGGCACTTTATTTTACTTTGGGAAGGAACAGTGCTTGTTACAAGAAAGTGCTTTTGGATTAACCTGGGTAATTAACCTCGCTTTATGGTACAATATATATCTACTGGCTCTAGCTTTGCTACTGGCGCCACTCAGATGTAGTCTGACTCCTCTTCCACTTGACTTTGGATTCAGAGACAGCAGTGTTCGAATTCATTTACTAGTTAAGTGACCCACAGCAAATGATCTCTCTCTAAGCTTCAATTTCCTGAACTACAGGAAGTGGGAGTATTTCCTTTGTGGCACTGGTGAGGATCAGAAAGCATCTAATGTCTGGATCACTGTAAGATGCTCAATGAAGAATTCTTTCCTTCCCTTCCCCATAAAAGTAGGTGCAGGTCTTCCCCCAAAGTTCTCCTTTTTTAAGCTGAACATCCATGAAGTTTAGCAATCCACAGATTTAGCAATCACAGATAGTGGTTCCTCGTCTGGGTGTGGTTTTTCCATTCTTCACCCTCCCAGCTCTCCTCCGCTGAACTCTTTAAGATTGACAATGTTTGCAGTGGCCTCGCTTCCCTAGCACCAGTGGATTCTGGTACAGTGTATGTGGTATACCGTCAACTGCTTACTGGCTCATGTTAAATGTTTTACAAGTTTTAGGAGCCCAAGATTTTCCCTCCCAATTAACAACTGCCTGTGGGCACTAAACCATATACAGAGGTTCAGTCACATTTCAGAGGCAATGAGTCATCTTTATTTAGCTCCTCAAGGGTAAGTATGAGAATTAGGTGGGAATTCCTTCTGTTATCCGCTGTGCCATCGGAGAGGTGGCCTCCTTTTATTACACCAGAACAGTGCCGTTCCTTTGCTGTAAGCCTCCAGGACCAGGCTCACACCATGCTGCTCCCTACTCCGTCTCTGATCTCTGTCACATTTGCCCCACCCTGTTTTAAATCTGTGATTCTGGCTTGGCAGCATAAAACTGCAGAAATCAAAGAGATGTGGCTAAGGCAGACAGGTTCCAATCATGGCGTTCTCTCTCAGACAAGCTATGTGACTTTGGGCATGCCATTTAATTCTCTGAATATTAGCACCCTCCTCTGTGAAGATGGGAACACAGTGCCTTTCTGCAGGGGTTATGAAAATTACATATGTTACAATAAAATGCACAGCCCACTGCCTAGTATATAACAGATACCCAAAAAGTTGAACAGTAATTATTATCATCACTGCCGTGGTACGGCAATTTCCCGTTCTTAGACTGGACTCTGCCCTGAGTGCTAATCTATTTGGTGAGGGTCCTGACCTCTCTGCTTAGTTCCTGTCCTCCCTTGGCCTCCAGGAGAGGTAAAACCTGATCCTCATACAGGAGCTTCCCCCACCCCTGCCCTTCCTCACAGGCTCTCTCTCTCCAAGCCCCAGTGTGTGGACTTCCTATCAGCACCTGCATAAAGCAAGCGGGGAACCAGGAGACCTGGATTTTAGGTCCTGCTTGGCCACTGGCCATGTGACCTTGAGCTAGCCACATAGACCTTTTAGATCTGTTTCCCCTTCTAATGATGGCATTAGACAACATGACCTAAGATTACATAGTTCAAACCTGTTCACATCAAAGTAAAAGATGGAAACTAAAGATAAGTGAAAGAGAGAATGAAGAGATACATCTTTACATAAAAGTTTCAAATCAACATACATGCTACATAGAAGATACATGTACTATATAAAAAATTTCTATATAATACACATATTTATATACAGTTTTCTGAGCTTGCTCAGGGCTAGCTCAAGTTGCCTTTGAAATTTAAGCAGATATTTGGGGTAAAATTACCTAGCTGTGAATTTTTCTAAGCTGTTTGCTTATAACGATAGCTTGAAGAAAACATACACGTCTGTCGAGTGGGTGAAGACAAAGAATTTAAAACTCTTGTCAAATAAGAGAAAATAAATGTAAATGCCATCTCACAGACTTCATTGTTTCTTCTATGAATACAGTAGGCTCATCTTTTTGGAGTAGTAATGTAAAAGCCCTACATGTGCTCACAGTGTATTTATTTTTAGGTATATGTAATAATTTGGTTTCTCAGACATTTTTACTGTATTATCACACATGCAGTTATTAATTAACCAGCATGCCTATCTGTTCTCAGACAAGCTGGTGTAGGAATCAGTTAACACTGTTCCCTGAAACACCAGCCTGTGTGCTCACTGAGGACGGGTGGGCAGCGGGGAGGACACATTCGGGTCCTGGGCTGACAGTGAAAGAACATGAGCCTGTAGCAGGGAATACAGCTGCTGCTTTTGTCAACTGCATGGTTCTTTCTGAGCTTGGCAGAACCTTCCCTAACATGTAACCCAGAGCTTCCTCGGCTATAATATAATACACGGAACACCTGGTATCCTGGGGAAAGGTAAAGAGACAAATATTTAAGTGGTTACTTGTGATTGCCTTGATGAAAATACACTTAAGTCACTCACATCCAAATAATGATTAAGTCCAAATTATTTTTCTATAATTTAGCTTACTTAATATTGTACCGATGATGTACATGAACTTTTTGTTCCTGGTTTACCCTGTTTCTCAGTTCACTTTCAGCCCATTTATGCCACCATCCTTAATTATATGAACTACCTCTGAACCCCAAAGAATATGACTCTGTTCAATTTACTGAAAGCATTTAACTTACGTCTCTCTAAATTTCTATCTAAAAGAATGTTCAAGATAAGGGAACATCTGAGTTTCCTATGTTCTGAAAGTTAACACTCAGAGATAAACAAGACTCAGACATTTTCTACTGCACACTCCACTCATCTTCTAAGCATTTCCCTTCATACTCTTGTGCCATCGGTGCCGAGAATGCTACACAGTTGGCTCACTCTGAGACAAAGAGCAGAAAAGTGAGAGATATCATGGAGATATGGAACTCTCTGCTCCCAGCATATACTGCTCTGATGAGAGTTATGGGGGAAGGTTTAGCACATTTTAATCTTAAGCCCATTTGGAAAGAATCCATCAAAAACTCAAAACGCCAATTATCTGCAAATACCAAAACACAACACTCCAAACTAAGAAAGTACTCTAGACATACATCCAACAAAATTCTTATTTTCCATTATGCTCTACTGAAAAGACTTAAGAAGACAACTTATATCACCTGATTTACACCACATCTGCAATCATCAAAAGATCTTCAGTCTAAAAACCAAGTGCGTGTTTCCAGGCAGTATTTTACACTAGATATTAATGCATCCAAAACAGTAACTCATTACAGTACAATGGGTTTTCTAGTTAGGAAATATCATTTTACCTACCCTAGGGAGAAATGAACACTTGGAAAGTAGGAGCATTCTTACCAACTCGAGCATCCATAATTTCCAACATTTTGTTGTGTTTTTGTTTTCAGATGATACTTTGTTCCTGGGAAAATGTGCAAATTCTCTTCTTGCAATTCTGTTCTAACTTTTTTTCTAGCTATCTGAGCAAACAAGGTCAAATTTTAAGTATAAAATTACAAGATTTCGGGCTTCCCTGGTGGTGCAGTGGTTGAGAGTCTGCCTGCCGATGCAGGGGACATGGGTTCGTGCCCTGGTCCGGGAGGATCCCACATGCCGTGGAGCGGCTGGGCCCGTGAGCCATGGCTGCTGAGCCTGCGCGTCCGGAGCCTGTGCTCCACAACTGGAGAGGTCACAACAGTGAGAGACCCGCGTACCACAAAAAAAAAAAAAAAAAAAAATTACACGATTTCTAGGAAAAAAAAAAGCAGTAAATGTACCTGTCAAGTAACTGGAAATTATAACCTTGTTCTAGCTTATTGACTGCCCTTCTGTTCTTTGAGTACACCAAAGTCACACATGCCTCAGGACCTTTGCGCTTGCTCTTCCCTCTGAAGGACTGTTCCTCCTCCAGATGTTCTCATGGCTCCTTTCTTCTTATCATTTAGACCCTAGCTAACTATCAGTTCTTCACTGAGGACTTTCCTGATTAGTTCCCATTTTACTTTACCATCTTCATAGATTTTATAGCTATTAGAAGTATGTTCTTGTTTACGTTTTTGTTTGCTTTTTTATCCATAAACCGGGAACACATATTTGGTTCACACTACAGTCCTACAGTTAGAACAGTGTCTGTCATACAGTAGATGTTCAATGAATAAGTGAAAGAAAAAAATTAAATAGATGTCACTGAAAGGTTATAAAGAACATGTAATTTTAAATCAGCTTTGTCTCATCAAACCTTACCTTTTTGTGCTGTAGTAAGGAACACCAAAGACAGCTACCTTATTTTCAGAAAAGTCTTCCACTGCACCTAAAGAGTGCTAAAGAATGTCAGGGATGGTATCTCTGTGTAATTGGTCCTACCTTATCTGTTATCAATCATTTGGAAGGAGAAAAGTGCTTACACTGCACAAAGCTGAAAAGATAGCAAATGCGGTAGAGAACAGAATTAGGTAACAGAAAGATCTCCATGGTTGAAAAGACAGGCTAAACAAACAAGATGATATTTAATAGGGATCAGCCCAAAGCCTTCAACTTCATTTAAAAATTCAAGAGTAGAGTGATGGAGTTCAGGACACCTGGCTTAATGGCAGCAGCACTCATAAAAAAAGGTCCAGTTTTCAATCACTGACTGTGAGCTTCACACGGGGCAACAACACGGCTTGGCTAACAAAGAGCCACTACAAGCATGTGAAACAGAGCAATGTAGCATGGCTAGGGAGGACGAACCAGGGTTATAAAGGCCCTAAAACCAAGTTATTTCATTCAAATTTCTGAGCACCTATGATGTGACTGGCATGACACACAGAACTGGGGATGCAGGGATAAGAGACCAAAGGTCTAGTGTGGGAGAGAAAAAGCCCAGAATTAGCACAGAGGGTCGGAAGGATGATGGCAGAGGAGCAAATTGTTAAGTGACAGGAACAAAGAGAGCTATTCCGTCCACACAGACAGGCCGGAGAAGGTTCTGCAGAAAAGACAGCACTTGAGGACAAACTGTCTGATTCAGAGGGTATTTTGAAAAAGTGAAATCAAGAGCTTAGCACAGCACCAGCCACACAGCAGTCATAACAACAATGCTAGGCACGACGACTAACCCTACATAATAACTGTTGCGGGCGAGAATCACTGACGGATACTAAAGTATGCAAAAGGATCATGAGAAACAGGATATCTGCATGGTCTCAAAGTGTCTGTAAGATGCTTATTACACAAAGGGGAAAGTAGTAACTTTATAGTGGAGAAACCTGGTAGACACCACCCTTACTAAGAGATCAAAGTTAACATCCCGGGCTTCCCTGGTGGCGCAGTGGTTGAGAGTCCGCCTGCCGATGCAGGGGACACGGGTTCGTGCCCCGGTCCGGGAGGATCCCACATGCCGCGGAGCGGCTGGGCCCGTGAGCCATGGCCGCTGAGCCTGCGCGTCCGGAGCCTGTGCTCCACAACGGGAGAGGCCACAACAGTGAGAGGCCAGCGTGCCGCAAAAAAAAAGTTAACATCCCCAGTGATGAGACATATCAGCATCACGTACCCCCTGGTATGACGTGGATTGGGAAGAACACACCCCTTTTGTGATATTCTAGCCAGCAATGCATAACGCCAATGCAATCATGAGAAAATAGCTGAAAACCCAACTGAAGGACTGCGTACAAAATAACTAGCCAACACACTTGAAAAGTGCCAAGGTCATGAAAGAAAAACTGAGAATCTATCACAGAATGGGGGTGAGGAGTGCCATGTGGGATCTGGTGTTAGATCCTGAAACAGAAAAAGAAAATTAATAGAAAAACTGGCAACATTCAAATAAGCTCTGCAGGTTAATTGTACTGTATGAGTGTTAATTTCCTGGCTTCTACAATTGTTCAGTGTTCTGTAAGACATTGTTATTAGGGGAAGCTGGGTACAGGGTATTTGAGAACTTTCTGTATTACTTTTGCTTAAGTCTAAAAGTATTTCAAAATAAAATGTTAAGAAAAAGTGGATTTACCTGAGCCAGGAGCCAGAGATTCTGCCAGGAGATTAAAGGAGTGAGGAGAGGCTGCCTCAGACCTGAATTCTGAATATTGGGACTCCTAGGCCAAACTACGTCACAGGAAGATTGAACGGGATGATAGAGTGTACACAGAGCCTGGGGCTAGAAATAACAAAAAGTTGGCTCTGACCAGGAAAGTGTAGCGAGAACCACTCTGGATTAAAGTGGTATGTGAGGAAGAGTTGACTCAGCTCCAACATAAAGAACATCGATCAACACACGGTTTGTAATGGGGAGGCCCCAAGGCTCCTGGGGTGTGGCGTTCAAGAACTCTTGCAATGCTTTTGCAGTCCTGGTACCTTTCTCTTTCACTAAGTAAACCCTTTATTTTAAAATAGTTTTAGATTTACAGAAAAGTTGCGAGGCTATTAACAAGAGTTAGAATATACCTCACGCTTGGTTTCCCCTATTATTAATATCTTACATTAGTATTTCATTTGTCACAACTAATGAACCAACATCGGTATGTTATGATTCATTAAAGGTTATGATTTTTGCAGATTTCCTGCTTTTTATGTAATGTCCTTTTTCTGTTCCAGGATACCACATTAGATAGTCCTGTCTCCTTAGCCTCCTCTTGGTTGTACCTGTTGCTTAGACTTGCCTCGTTTTTGATGACCTTGACAGTTTTGAGGAGTACTGGTCTGGGATTTGTAGAATATCCCTCAATTGGGATTTGTGTCGCCTTTTTCTCATAATTAGACTGGAATTAAGGGTTTGGGGGAGGAACATCCCGGAGGTAAGGTGCCATCTTCATTGTGTCATATCAAGGAGAAATGCTACCACGACTTGTCACTGTGCTGTTATCAACTGTGACCAGCTGGCTGAGGCGCTATTTGTCAGTTCTCCCCCATTTCCATACCGTACTATTTGGTGGAAATCACTATGTAAACCCCACACTTGGGGAGTGGCAACTATGATCCACCTCCTTGAGGGTGAAGTATCTGCATAAATCATCTGTATATTTTCTGCACAGATGTCTCTGTTCTCCCTCATTTATATATTTATTCAATCATTTACTTATATCAGCACGGACTCATGAGTATTTATTTATAATCTGGGTTATAATTCATTACTAGTTTATTTTGTTGCTCAAATTGTTTTAGCTTTTACCACTGGAGCTGTTTCAGTTAACTCCTGTGCACCTTTGACAAACTTCCATCATTGTGGGGTTTTGTAAGCAACTCCCTCACTTTCCAGCACAATAAAATGCTCCAGGTTCATTTTGTTGACTCCCTGCCCCAGCCCTAGAATCAGCCATTCTACAAGGGGTTCTGGCTCCTTTTATTAGAGACAGATATTAGAAACCAAGATCTGGGTGCTAGGTGTGCTCATTGCTACTGGAGTGTTGTTGCTTCCAAGCCCTCCCAGCTGACAAACGTGTGTTTACTAACCCATGTATACATACTTATCTATAAATATCCCCATATATATACATTTATATGTATGTTTAGCTTAATAGTCTATTATATGAATCCATACTGATGTCTCCAACTGTAATCCGTTTCCACATGGATCATTCCTTCCCTTGCTTATCTGTCACCTCCCATTCCACAGTGAGAACCTGGCTCCTGCTACCCACTGTCCACTTACTTATTTAATTCCAGTATACATAGAGTGGTTTCAGATTCATTAACCTGTACCCTCACCCTCACAGGAAATTCTTCAACTAGAGTTGATAAAGTGCTTACGAGCAGCTCCTTTGCCTTCTGTCTTATTGTCTCCACTCATTTCCAAAGTGATGTAGGTCAGTAACCTTTCCATCTACTCCCTTCAGAGACCTCATTTCATACATTTGTAACACAGCCGGATTGTTCTGTCGTAGTCCGAATTCCATCCTGAGACCCTCCCCCCCTTGAATGTCACGTATCCCTTGGGTTTCTTCTTTCTGTCTCCTCCTGAGGCATCAGGCCATTATCTCAGGGTATGGTCAGTCCACTCATCTCTAAGAATTCTCTCTCCCTCTTCACTTATGGCTCCTAATCTGTCATTAGCCAAAAAACTAAATAGATGAGTTTTATTAGCATTAGAAATAATGTAAGAATAAGCCAGTAATGAATGAGAGCCTGAGATGTTCATCTATGCCAATCTACGGGGAAGCCTCGAATGCCAGTGCACAGGGCTCTCTGTCCTATCCCTGTACTGACCCACATTTTAAATCAGAAAAGGTTTCGATTGCACAAAACTGAAGAGGATAGCAAATGGGACAGAAAAAGAACTAGCAATAAAAACATACCAACAGTCTGAAAGGCCAAAACAAAATAGGTTAGATTTAGCAGGGATCAAGTTAAATAATTTAATTCAAAAAATTCAAGAGCACGGATCAGGGTAAGAGAACTGGCTTAATAGCTACTGCATCTATGAGAAAGACTTCCATGTTTTCATAGATAGGGGGCTGAATATGAGCAAAGATGAGACTTGGCCACAAACATTACCAGAAGGACAATAATCAGGACAGGGGAGGGGATGGTCCCACTAATCTTTGCACTTGTCAGATCACATCTGCCATTCTGTGTCCTGTCAAACTGACACAACTATTAGGTGAACCAGGGTTGCAAAGGGTCTGGAAAAACTAACCCAACAGGCACTTAGTGAGTACCATGATTTATTCAAGGTGTTATAAAAATGTGCTAGTATCCAGGGGTGATAACAATGAAAATAACCAGCTTATCATATCCCAAGCATTGCTCTAACCACTTTTCCTATATTAAGTAATTTACCCAGATGACTTACTTTGCTTCTTGGTAACTTGTCCAGGTATCTGAGGCTTCCAGATTTCTGCCCACATGAACAATCTCCATATTCAACAGGTTGTGTTTAATCCCTTATTCTCTCATATTTTACTCCACGTTTCCCCTCATTTTTCTTCTTTAAAAAATTTTAAATAATTAAACACCAAATTGGTACACACCTGTCATTATTTGGCATAACCTTTTAAAAGTGACTTTTTGATTATAAAGTTAATAACACTCAACAAAGAGAAACTGGAGGATATAGACACAGAGAGAGGGAAGTAAAAGAAATGAAACACATCAGATAATTTTCTGACCATTGTATAGTCTGTGGTGTTCCCCTCCACTTTCTGCTATGAATACATGTGTGGTTTTCATTTTACACTGAAGTTATCATACTGCATATGCATATTTGTATTTGACCTGGTCAACCTGATAAAGCATTTTCCCCTTTTACTAAATGAGCTGTGTTACTGTCAATTTATGGGCTGTGAATATACCATATGTTCTGAGATAAAAACCAAGGAAAATGTTTCCTCCTCTGCCCCATTTAAAATCACTTATTACCAAGTGATTGCTTTAAGGTTTCTAAAAAGATGTCCTTGTCCTTGTAAATGAATGTCGCCTCTTAATTGTTACTGTGATTTAAGGAGCACTTACCTTATTGGATAAGGAGAAATTTTACTGAGTGAGCTAAACTACGAGAGCTACCAGATCCTTCCCCCACTACTTACATCCGTAAGAAGAAACTTGGACAAAAAAGAAAATCCTAACTGTGGCTGCTATCTCTTAGGCAGTTACAAATTACTACCTGATCTGCACCTCTTGAGAAGGGTGCTTCCTGTCTTAAGGCATCTCCCTCACTCTTCACAGATTAAATGAATTGGCAAAAAGAGAAAATATCTTTGGATACTTAAGTTCCTATCACCTGCCATGGATGAGGCACTGGACTCCAGAAGAAGATGGGAAAAAAGAATTTCAAAGATCAATGAAATTCATCATGGATGAGGTGTGACGTGGGGACAGATTCTCTCAGTAATATCCCGCTCAGCCTCTCCTTACAGAGATAAAGGCAGTGAGGTAAAGTATCTCAACAAACCAGAATAATTTCAATTGTGAAGACTAAGCAAAATAGTATTTGTCTCTATGTCCAAGAAACATCTGGTTATGCGTAAAGAAAAATGATGGAAAGCAACCTGGGGAGTGACCTTACATGTTTCTTTGCCTGTTCTGCCTCCATAGCCTGTGGTCAGAAGCTATGGTTTGAGTTGCTGAGAGTCCCGGCAGAGACAGACACCCTGCACTGGACTCTGCACACAAGGTCTTCACTGATGCTTAAGCAGGATGTGTTTATTCCATCTAAGTGTTTATTCCACCTAAGTAAAGGGTTAAAGAGAGACAGTAAATACCAGCAATAGCAAGATAAGGATTCTCTGAGGAGTTTAGAAAAATGTTTCTTAGTGCACACAAACCAGAAACTTAGTGCCTTTTTGCCATTTCCAAATCCCCTAACTCAAAAACACCTTCCTCTGCAGTTTAATACTCTTGTACTATCCTTACTAGGATGTAGTGATGCCATTAGGAAGGCCCTGTATCCCAACACTGTCAGAAAATTAATTATCAAGGCAGAAATAAAACGGAAAGCTGAGGGATGTGTGTTAAGACGTGAAATTCCTCACCATTTTTTAGATGAAAGATGTGTTTCTGGGCCCTCACGTGTCTTTCATGACTAATGACACATGTACACATACAGGCATGTTTTAAAATACAGACAATGCCGTATGCAGCTTTTTAGGCAGGAGCCACGGCCTGAGCAAAGGCACAGCGGTAGGTCTGAGTTCACCGTATGTCTAAGGTTAAACTGGCTGGCCTGACTGCAGCAAAGAATTCATGCTGCATGGTCATACAGAATAAAGACAAATGTTAAGGTTTAGCTAGATTTCTGAGGACACTGAACTCCAAACAGAGCTTGGTTTTATTTCGTAGGCGACGGAGAGACAAGACAGTACAGATTCACAGTTAACATGCAACTGAGCTTTAGAAAGCATAGTCACACCATGATACATGAGGTACATGGTGAGGACATCATGGCTGGGGGTGGGGGAGACTGAGAGGCACCAGAGATTGGCTGGGAGGCTGTTGCCATCATTTAGCTGGAGAGGAGGTCAAGCAAGGTATCAACAGGACCCCAGGCAGAAAGAGCACATGGAGTATCTCAAAAGGAGAAACGCAGGTGGGAACTGTTGACAGTCTGAATAGAGAGAACAAAGGTGAGGGACATTCAGTGACGCCAAGCTCTAACAGTAATATGAGCTCAACAAGCGATCTTTGGTATTAATTATCAGTCTCCGCACCTCTCTGGTTCCGGCTGTGCCTACAAGTTTTATAAAGCTAATTTCTTTCCACTGTTATACCAACTCTGAGAGGAATTATCATTCTGATTTACCATGAGGAAGCTGGGATTTAGCGACATTCAGTAGTTTGGCATTTGAACCCACGTTTGTCTAACTCCATGGCTCTTATCCATACTATTGCTTCCCCTGTCAAGGCCTGAAAAAAAAAACAGAAGCAGCCTGTTCTTCACCATAAATTCTTACCTAAATTCATACAATCCCTTATATACCCAATACCTATCCCCGTTTTCTTTAGTTTACAGTAGAACATCATGTATACGATTCTGACATTTGGATGTGAATATACATGGCACTCGGGAGCTCTAATGTGCTGAACAGATGTTAGGTATTATTTTTATTATTATGTGGGTGTTTTCCTTCAGTGACTAATGTCAGGAAATAGAAATGGTTCCATTACACAGAGTCTACCTTGTCTACGGCCCACTCTAAAGATGAACTTATCAAGGCTTACTATGAGATCATTTTCCTTTATAGCAAGATATATAGAACAGACAAGAGTCTGTGTTCACGCGTTTGGGATTCTTGCAGAAAGGCCCGCCTGCAATTTTTGGTACACACTGTAGCACGACCAGCTGCTGTTCAGACAGCATGCTCTACTTTCTTCAACAATGACAAGGGAAAAATGGTTAGGATGAACACACTCTAAACTAGCTGGTGTGTTTTCCTAGAAACTTTACCTACAAAGTAGTAGTAATAACGAGTAAGCAAGCAATGGATCAAAGTAGCCACACGCTACCAGGCCCGGGTGCCCTTCTTGAACCTGATGCTGGCAGAGCGTGGCTGGCTGGGCCTTCAGAGAGCATCCAGGTTTTCTAAATTCCCTTACGTCTCCACTGACAGATTCATAGACTGCCAGTGCTGAACAGGATCCGAAGGGCTATTTGACAAAGGAGGTAGTTAAGGCCCCAAGAGATGAATGCTCAGCGTTCCGCATCTTCTGCCCAATCGTCAGTATTCCAACTGCACCACTGGTGCAACAAGTCAGGTGTTGTAGAACATACAAGGGGCGGCGGGGGCGGGGTAGCATGAGCTCTTCTGGTTTTCCTCTCCTGTCCCCCTACCCAGCTGAAACCCCATGGTGAGCCATTTTAACAGTGGCCTCAAAGGCCCAGAATCCGCAACCCCGGCCAGCTCCTCCAGGAGCACCTCTCTCCAGCAGGGGCTTTGCTGAGGGTGTCGTGCACCTGTGCTGACTAGGTCCCCAAAGGGCATGCTCTTCATCTCACTATCTCAGAGTGACCCTGCACCTCGGAAAACCTTCCCCTTCTCCTACTGGTCCTTTTCTCCTAAACTTCAGTCATGCTTGGGTCTCCCCACCTCCCCATTAAAAAAAATAAAACTCATATCTCAGTGAAACTAGGAAAAAAAACCCTATTTTGATCCTGTAACCCCTCCAATCTACCCATGACACTGCCATCAAAGGTAATTTCTGAAGGTACCCTCTGGAACAACCCTTTGAAGAACTCTGCTGCTTACCAGCCGAAGTCTAAACTCACCTGACTGGCAGTCAAAGCCCCTCCCTTTCTCACGTCTCCACATTTTCCCACATGCCCTGTGCTCATCGCCAAACAGAACTCCCTGTGGTTTCCTGGGCTTAATGAGTGGCTCGGGCCATTTCTGGTGCTTGGAATGTCTCGGGCCACCTCCTCTCTTCTCACGCGGAACTGCCACCTATTGTCTCAGGCCTGGTGCAAATGTCACTTTTTTCTGAAAGAACTGCTATTATGGCAACAAGTTAATTTCTGTCTTGCAACACACACTTCGTTGTTCATTAGTTCAACCAACATTTATTCGGCACCTGGGCACCAGGTACTCTGCTGGGAATACAAAGACACCTGGAGCCTGAGATACAAAGGACCAAATAGGGAAAAATTTAAATAGCGGTATAGGCTTCTGAAAGTAGGATACTGTGGCTTCTCTTCTCCTGAGTAGACTGTATACTGCCTGAGGGCAGGGGCTGAGCCCTTTTCTTCAGCATCTTCCTCATCACTGAGTGCCACGTGTGGACACACAGAACTCTCGAGCCACCTCAATTACAGAATAAACGTAAATGTACTGGTATTTGTCTCCTTACCCTTGAGCAGACTGACGTTAATTTTTTTACATTCCCAACAGCCAGCCCAGTGTCTGGCATCAGCAGTCACTCAGTAAGTCGGAGGGATAGATGAATGAAAGGAAAGAAGGAAGCAAGAAGCAAACCACCATGACAGCAAGGATGTCTGCCTTGCTGACCTTTGTGTCCCTGGGGCTCAGTACCCAGTTTGGCACATCAAGGGAACATAACAAACTTTGAGCAGATAACCACAGCCACTGTCCTTGAAGGACTTGTCTTTCAACCAACTGTCAGGTTTCTAGTCTCTCCCAGCGCACAGCCGGAGGAAATGCTGTGGGCAGGCTTAGGACAAGAAACAAAAGTCCTGTTTCCAACTCCAATGGGAGTGAGGCCTTAGCCTTGCTTCACCCTCCTGGCAGAACTTAGGTACCCGACCCTCGCGACACATCACTCCACCATCTAGGCAAGGTGTGGACTGAGACTCATCAACAGCTCATAGAAAGGCTTAAAGTGACCAAGGCCAATGCCATCATTTAGCTCACGGGCCAGGGGTACCCTCTGATTGGCCTTGCTGCTCTGGGCAAGGCTCATTGGGCCAATGACCAACTTTGCTCAGTTATCAATTTGGAAATGAAAAGCAGAAGCTAAAAATAAAGTTCAGTGAAAACTGTTCAAGGTTAATGGGATGGAAACCACAAAGAATTCAGGCTCGAGGGCAAGGCCCCTGGCTCTGGGAGATAGCACACAATCAGCAGGAGGCCGGTGGCCCTCGGTAACCTCGCCTGGCCCCTTCTCAGAACTGCTCTAGTGCCGGGGGCCTGCGGCACACAACCTGGTACTCCATTTGTCTTCACCCCACGTGCCTTCAAATTCTTTCTTGAATAAGGTGAGGTACAGATGCAGTTTTGTGTATATCAATTTTATTTCCCCGACAGGAATACCCTCAAGGGAAAAAGTGGTGGTCTGGAGCTCTAAATACAAGTTGCCACTGTGTTTAGTTAACAACAACACAAGAAGTAGTCAGCATTTATAAATTGGGAGATTGCACAGCAAAATCCTGACTTTTTTTTTTAACTGAAAGGTCTAGCAGCCTGGGATCCACACACCCGGGGCAATAACAACTAGAGCTGAACTGCCCCCTTTCAGAAGGACCACGTGCCTGCCCTTTCCCACAGTCACCACCCACTCCTTATTTTTTGGTATTTTTACCTGCCCGGCCTTGTGAATACCTGAGCTTGGAAACCATATTTATTGAGTCAACCCAAGCTTAGCCCTGAGCACCATCCCTGACTACACTCTTTCCCTCACTCCCCACATCGAATCAATCAGAAAGTTCTACTTCTCTTTTAAACATTTCTGAAACTCTGAATTTTCCAAATGATTCCCTCTGATATTCACTCTAATCATCTGTTAATCCCGCTGGGACTAAATTCCATGGACCCTCTACTTTTTCACGGTCACTCAGCCCCTCATGTCCTCTCTCCACATGCCTACTACTATTATAAACCCTTCCTTCCTTTCTCACTTCCACCTCTGCTCCCCTCACCCCTCTCTCTTCATCCTGCTCATCTGACAAACCACAGCTCTTGTTATAAATCTTAATCTCTGCTCATTCTGCACCTGTACCCGGGCTGCTGAATGTGGCTGGAGAAAAACATACTCATGGAGACCAACATGATCTATTTTAAATTCATGACCACTGTTCTCAGGTGGGTCCTTAGGTTAGCCTTGGCAATCCTACTATATATGTCCCTAGTCTATCACTCTTCCCCTGTCCTAGATGACTATTCCATACACTGCCTTCTCTTTAGAAATCTCCTCCCCACTCGCAGCTACAAAACCATGCACTTTGTATCTCACCAAGAAAACAGAAGTGACAGAAGACTTTCCACACACTCCCACTTCCACTTGCCTCAACCTTCCTGCATTTAGGCCCACACTCTCTGTCCTTCTGTTTCTGTGGAGGAACTATCTACCTCTATTTACAGCAACTCCTACATCTGCATCCTAGATCCCACCTTCTCTAATTTCCAAACCGTCATTCCTAAAGCAGCTGTCTCTTCCTCTCCTTCATCACCCAACTTCCCCTCGCCACTGGGTCCTACCTGTCAGCAAGCTGCACGCTAGGATTTGCCCACCTTTAAAAAAAAAACCCTCCTTTGGGACTTCCCTGGTGGTCCAGTGGTTAAGAATCGGTCTTGCAGTGCAGGGGATGCTGGTTCGATCCCTGGTCAGGGAACTGAGATCCCACATGATGCAGGACAACTAAGTCCGTGCCGCAGCTAATGAGCCTGGGTACTCTAGAGCCCACGCACCGCAACTAAGACCTGATACAGCAAATAAACAGATAAACATTACAAAACAAACAAACAAAAAACCCTCCTTCACTCCACATCCTTCTCTGGGTTCTGTTTTACTCCTCTGCTCCCCTTTGTAGGAAAACTCCCCAAAAGAGATGTCTACACTCATTCCTACTCTCTGTAAAACCCATCTCATCAGGCTTTCATGCCCCCTTCCACTCCACCAGAATCGCCAGGCCAGCTCCCCGGCCCCGCGAGCTGGTCCTCACGCACCAAGCATTCTTCTGCCTTGAAGCCTCGGCCCAGGTTGGCCTTCCGCTTGGCTCACTCCTGCCCCAGCTGTAGCCACACGGCTTCTGGCATCACTCCCTCCAGGCTTCCCCGACCTCCGCCCTCTCACACACACATCTTGACACTGCTTAGCCCTCTTCCTGGGTTTTATTTTTCTCCATAGCCCTTACTGCCCCATGACATATTCTAAATTGAGCTGCTACCCATCTCTCTCCCCTCTCACTGACTGGCTTTCTCATTATTAAGTTCTGAATATGACTGTGTGTGCAGGCTTTTATTCTCTATGACCTGGGGATATTCTGAGATCACAGAACACTCCTTGGGTTATGCAGAGCCTGATAATTCAAAGTACATAACGTGCCCTCTTCAGCAGTCTCCTTTCTGCAGGGAAACATGTCTGCAACTCTCGGACGGGTGCCTGGGAAGGCTGCTAGGAAGCACCTGACGTGTGTCATCCCGACACGGTAAACGGCTATAACTCACTGCCAAGTCTTCAGACATCCTGATGGGATGGGTTACACATAAACTCGCCACTTACATACACATAAAAGTATGTATTGAGCATAAAACTTGATTCAATCAGATGCTTGTCAACAATGTTTTCAAGATTATTTCATAATCCTTCAGAGGCTAAAGCTACTTGGCATACAATTTTTATAGGCATAAAATTGCTTTTGTCCAAATCACTCAAAGCTGTGGTCAGTGTAATATATTCAAAGTAATGTTTGGTTAAAAAGATGCCATCATTTCTTCATCAATTGTCCAGGGAGGGGATAAGTAAAACGAGTACACATTGTACTTTGAAAAACTATCCCATCAAATGGTTCCGCTGTTATTTTTAACATTAGAAAGACAAGAAGAGCCATTTTGGAAATCTCACCAAAGGAAATATGCCAAAACCTAGGAAAAACTATAGGTACGTGATAATCAGCATTACAGATGATAGCATTTTGCGTTACAGTAAAGCGCTGCAAACAACCTGATTTTCCGACCATGGTGATATACAGTCATACAACAGCGACGGCTCTATATTAATATGAAAAAAAGGTCTCTCAAATGCTCTATATACCACAACTTTACTTTTTTAGAAACACTGAAAGGAAAGACATGGAGATGTTAAGAGTGATGGTGTGAAGGTATTTTTTTTTCTTTTCTCTAAGTTCCCCAAATTTATCATTTTGCTTTTTAAATGTTACTAAATTTTAAAATTAAGAAAATATAGACAATTTTGACACACATGCATTAACACAGAAAAGCTCGATGGCACCAGTCATTTTGTGAACCACTGGATCTCGAGACTTGAGTCCACATCCTGTTCCAAGTCCCCGCTCATTCCTAACTTCCTCGTTAAATAGTTTCAGACAATCTTCTCTACTTGATAGTGCTGTTTTAATTTCTAAGTAGTTTAGATTTCTATAAAAGTTCAACTTAAAAATATACAACAGAAAATATACACAGAAGAGACACCTTAAAATGTTACCTCTTTCAACAGACAGAATTATATACAAATACCTATCAATATCACTTTTTAAATGAAATAGTTATTTCCTTTATTGCCCATCATGTTTTTAATTATTAAGGAATGATACACTCATTTTATAAATGCAAAGACTGAGAGACAAAGTGAGCAGTTATTGTCTCACTAAAAATTCCATAGTATATCTAGAATTTTATACAAGAAGTTGCAATAATTTTGTCAAACTAACATAAATTCAACCATTTATGCAACAAATATTTAGATGTCTCAAATGTAAGGTGCCTAGTGTGCTATAGAAATGTATAAATATACAGTTCTAGTCCTCAAGGAGCTTATGGTCTGGAAATAATGATGTGCACACATGCCAACGTCACTAGGTGACTAAAATTGGGATATAACTCCATCTTATTCACCCATGTGTTCTTAACGCCTGGCAAACTGTGTCACCATTATCAGGTGCTCGATAAATGTTGGCTGAATAGACCACTGAATGAAAAATGTCAAAAGAGATTATAAAGAGCAATAAAGGAAGAAGAAACCCACTTGGACCAGCAGGACTAGGGATAGAAATGGAGGTAGAAATGAGAAGAGGCCTACGATAGGCAGGTGAGAAGGTGAGATTTAACGTTGGAAGAACTGGAGCCAGTAGTAAGAACCTGCTTTTCATTCTGTGGGACATGGAGTGCCACTGAGTATCTTCAAACAGGGAAGTAACACGATACATATTATACTTGAAAAAAGTAATCTGATCTTCTACATTTTGGGTAGTGTGGCAAGTGTGGAACTCGGTTCAGAGGCTATCACAATAGTCCATGCGAGGAGAAATAAGGTACTAATAAACCCAGGAGGCTGAGGAGGATAGAAAGGAAATAGATTTAGGGTAAGTGGCTAACTGGGCAAGAGCTGCTGCTTTAAATACCATTTTCTATTTAGATTCAACTGATACTGAGCTCTTCCTATACACCTATGACACCTAGACTGGCACTGTCACATACTCAAGGGGCAGTACTTTTGCCCCTCATGCTACGGATGAAGAGACTAAGTCTCCACAGGACACTCGGCAAGTAAGTGGTAGGAAAAACACATCAAACCCAGGTCTCTTAACTACAGTGTTCTTCCTGGTTTATGACAATGTTCAACCTAATGAGATCTCTGTGTATTATAATCTGGAAGTGGAATCTACAGCTCGTCACTCCAATGCCAATATCATTTGCAGGGAACACTTTGCCTCTGACGGTCCTAGACGTGACTCTGGAGAGTCATTTCATTTGGATTAGATAATGTGACCCAATATACCTTTCCCATTTCTTATCCAGTTCCCTGTCCCCACACACCCCACATTCAGCTAGCTACTCAACATCTCCTCCTTCACACATCCTGAATACATTCTCTCCTTACCCCTAAGCAACTTCCTCACCTGTAGAATGAGGGTAACAGTACCAAACCACATAGAGACATGCAAAGCATATAGAATAATGTCTCACATATAGCAGATACCAAATAAATGTTAATTAATTACACCTGCCTGCTCCAAACTTATTTGTCTTTTAAAGTTCAGCCTACATCAACTCCCTGGATTGCTCCAGGAAGAGTTAATGGCTCCCTCTTCACTTTTTGTGATTTAAAGATTTTTCATAGTCTCACTTATGAAATTTATGTCCTGGCTAAAGTACACATGCCTATTTCTCCAATTAGAATGCAAAGGCGGTGTTTCATTTATATTTCTGTCCTCAATGAGGCTAGCGTAGTGTGATGCGTATAGTCAGTCCCAAATAAATAACTGCTGAATTGACTCATGTATACTCTCATTAGTCAATCGCTAATTAATTTTAAAATAAATTTGCAGGGAAGATGATTACACAACACACATAATTAGAACAAATATATCTATTAGTGCCACATTCAGTTAGTCTCATTCACCTATGACTTAGGAAAAGAAATAATTCCTTGAACATAACACTATAAATGAAGTAACATCATGGGTTTAATGAAGAAATCTGTTTTTGTCATAGTATCTTCGAAGTATACAACATCACAGCATATGATACCATCTCATCCAGTTTCCTATCCATGTCCACATCCTAACAGAATCATCTAGACTGAGCATGTCCAAGGTCTGTTAATAGCAAGACTGCTGGCCAGCTCTAGTGCTTAACAAATGTTTCCTTATATTGAGCTTAAGTCAGTCTTCTTATAACTTCTACTCATTAATTCTAGCTCTGCAATTTATATTAAGAAGGTTTCTACCCTAAGGAAATCTATAATTGGAACCACAGTATTCTTGACTGCAAGCTGCATCCTCTCTCTACAGTTCAAACAAAAGGAGAGGAAAAACTATTGAATTTATAGCAGGAGAAAAGTTTTTATTGCTTATTTTCTTTCAGCCGAAGTGCTGAGAATGGGTGTCAATAAGCTGGAGATCAATGCACTAAAGAGCAGTAGACAAAGTCTAGCAGGTAAACAAGGTGGTCAAGTACAGAGCAGTGAGGTACACAGAAGTGCACGTAAAAGCAGGGCCTGCAGTCAGACAGCCGTGCTTATTGGACAACCTAACACCTCATGGGCTACATCCCATCAGCCTTCGATACTTCCACATCTTCCCACCCTGCGATGACCACAGTTTCAGGCTATACGTGGTTTCAAACTAGAGGATATTAATAGTTGAGCATTTTCTCATTCTTTCTGCTCTATGTCCGACGAGCCCACGAAAACTCTCAGCAGGTTCAATACATCTCAGATACATTCAAACACAACCTAGAATTTGAAACTAAAAAACAAACAGAATACCATGGCCCAAAGGATGGGATCACTACTTGCATAACGACACAGCCCCTGCCATCTGGGTGTAGCTTTCTTCTTATATTATTTGCTTATCGAGGGGTGTTGCAACATGGTCTCACAGATCAAAAGGGCAGCCTTGGAGAGCAACCGTTGAAGCACATAAAATCTGCTGAGCACTCTGTCGTTCCATCCTTGGAGAACAGATCTAAGGACTAAAAAGGACTGTTACATCATTACTGCCTCATGAAATCTAAAAGCAGATTTTCAAGAGGCCACGTTCATTGGCTTCTGAGAAGTTTTACAAAGTGATATTGTTTAGTCATGGCAAGTATATAGCACTGGATTATAAGTAGATAATACTGAAGATGAGAAAGGTAACAAACGATCACGCAATTTGAAAGCCTACAGCGCAACACATATACATGGAATCTAAAAAAAAAAATGGTTCTGATGAACCTAGGGGCAGGACAGGAATAAAGACGCAGATGTAGAGAATGGACTTGAGGACACGGGGAGGGGGAAGGGTAAGCTGGGATGAAGTGAGCGAGTGGCATGGACATACATACACTACCAAACATAAAACAGATAGCTAGTGGGAAGCAGCTGCATAGCACAGGGAGATCAGCTCGGTGCTTTGTGACCACCTAGATGGGTGGGATAGGGAGGGTGGGAGGGAGACGCAAGAGGGAGGGGATATGAGGATATACGTATAGCTGATTCACTTTGTTATACAGCAGAAACTAACAAAACACTGTAAAGCAACTATACTCCAATAAAGATGTTAAAAAAACCCTATAGCACTATCATTCTGAATACTTTTCTCACTTTTGGATTTCTGCTACTGTTATCATTTACAAAAACGCAATTCCCACCTCCCAGTGTGTTCCTGCCAGCCCTGCACACGCTTCTATAAAAGGGAAGATATCACGCTTACTCATGTTAGCAGACTCTGACACGTCTCAAGATAAAATGGAACCATAGTTCCTTTCAACTATTACTAGGATTTCTTCAGCTTGGGAACAAGCACCAACACTATGAAACGTCCTGCTTCTAATTACATATACCCAGTTTACTGGTGAAGAGATTCTGCAAAATAATGTGGCCATCTATCAGTGTTTGCAGTGACCATCAGTAAAACTCAGACAATGCCATGTCACATATGTCACATGCTCGGTCACATGCTGGACCCAACTGGGTTAATTGTAGTGAAAACCACATGGAAGGCTATGAAGTATAGCCAGTCTCCAAGTTAAGAACAGACTACACTAGCCAGATTAGTGTACACTAGTCATGTTATCCTGGAACTCAAAATCCACTTTCCTTAGAAGAAAAAAAAAAAAGGAGAGGGGGTAAATAATAAGAATTACTTTCCTAGACTAAGCTATAAAAAATTTATGAAATAATGGTAAGAGCAGTAAACACTTATAATGTTTTTACTATATACAAGGCACTGTTAAAGCACTTCACAACAATCTTATAAGGTAGGTACTATCACTCTCCATTTACAAATGATGAAACTGAGGCAGAGAGAAGCTAAGTAACTTGACCAAGGTCAAAAAGCTGGTAAGTGGCAGAGGGGAATCCTGACACAGGTAACACTTACAAATCACAATGGGATAAAATGAACAGTTCTTCTAAAATGCAGTCGTTCTGCATGTTCCTTTCTCCAGGGTCCCTCTTGCCAGGGGCCTGAAGTAAACACTGGTCAGTATCTAAGACGTCCCACAGCCAACTCCAGTCTGAAACCTTTGCACTGGTCCTGCACAACCTGTTACAGTAGCCATTAGCCAAACACGGCTACTTAAATTTTTGAAATTAAATTAAAACTAAATAAAATGAAAATTTCCGTTACTTGATCACAGGACCCACTCTTCAAGTTCCAGTGGCGACCCGACTGGAGAGCAGATAAAATATTTCTATCTTTCTAGGAAGTTCTACTGGATATTTGGCTGCCTGACAAACTTTTTCCATAAAGAGCCAAACAGTAAATATTTTAGGTTTTGCAGGCTGTATGGTCTTTGTAGCAATTACTCAACTCCACCAGTGTAGTGCAAAGCAGTCATAGACAAAACATAAACAAATAAACATGGCTATGTTTCCAAAAAGTAGGCAGCTGTCCCACGGGCCACAGTTTACTAACCCTCATTCTAGGTGACTAGAGTTTCCATGTATATTTCCCCCTAGTTTTGGATCTGCGACTTCTCTTCCTTAACCAGTGGAAAAGAGAACTGTAGCAGGATTATAGACTCTCCCTGTGCTCTCTGTGCAGAGAAACATGTGCCACGTAACTCTCTCATTTCATCTCTTTCCCCTCACAAGGTGCAAGTGCACATACTCCAACCTAAAAGTTCTTAAGAAGCTGAAAATCAGATTGGGGGGGGCCATCCGCAAAGGTCTACTTAGTAGGTTTAAGGTGGAGCCCAGAAACCGGCATGTTAAATGAGCCTCCACGGTTGTTTTAATCCTGGCAGTCTATGGACCACAGTATGAAAAACACCGCTAGCCTTTCAAACACTAGGTGGGAGAAGGGAATGAAGAGTTAGCTGGTAAATTCCCCTCTAGTAGGTGTAATCCCAAACCACACAGAGAAAGCTATCACTTAACCCCAGCAGTTCCCAAAAATGTCCAAGAGTCACTTAGGCAGATTAGAGGGCAAAGGAGGCCTCAAATGGCTCCAGCAGGAAAGAGCTCAGGGCAGAAGAAGCCTGGGGAAGACAGGTATCTGCCTGGCTTGGAAGGCAGGGGACAAAGAAGCTTTTCAAAAGGACCTCAGGAGCCGACGTGCTCTATCACGCTCCCAGCCGGTGGAGACCCACCCTGTCTGGTGTTCCTGGAGCCCAGAGGCAACGCAAGGAATCTTCAAGAGCCTATCTTTCTTTATCTTTTCTTCCTTTATAAATGGATTCATTCACTATTAGCTGTGACCATGCACAATTTCCTCAACATCTTGGTGCCTGTTTCCTCACAAAATGAAACAAAGCGTACAAAGGGGTCTTGTGAAAATCAAATGAATTAACATTTGCAAAGCAATCAGAACACTGCTTGGCACAGAGTAAGCGCTTTATAAGTGCTTGCGAAAGAAATAAAAATGCCATTTAACATTTAATAATCACTTCCTATGTGTCAGGTATAGTGTCAGATGTAAAGATACAAAAATAAAGGGCACCTCAGAGGAGACGGACGTGAAAACGTTGTCTGATGCCATGTTTATACGGCACACAGTGCTGTGCGCACTTAAAAGATAAAGTTCCACAGCTCTGCCGCACTGCTGTACGTGCAGTTCATATACCGCACTGTGCACCTTGGTTAAGATGGCACATTCATGTTACGTGTTTTTTACCACAATAGTAAAAACATCACAAATGAATATTAAGGAGAGGATGTGAGGAGACAGGGGAAAGGAAGTTGACTGCGGTAGTTTGGGACTGGGCAGAAGCAGGAGGGATGCACTGGGGATGTAACGGAAGACCCAGTTTCTAAGTGGAAGACTGGATTCCATGCGCTGGGGACGGAGCCCAGACACGCACCAAGGAGCTGGGCCAGTGATCTGAGATGGTGTTTATCGTGCATTATTAAACCTCCAGCGACTGTGGAAAAAAAACACCAACACCCCCCCCAAAAATGAAAAAACAATTTAATATCATTTATCGTGACATATGATATATATATATATAACTATAGTTAATAATACACTATTGCATGTTTGAAACTTGCTGAGAAAATATCGTAGAAGTTCTCATCATAAGAAAGAAGACTGTAACTATGTGTGGTGATGTTAACTAGACTTGAGGTGATCATTTTGAATATATACAAATAATGAATCATTATGTTTCATACCTGAAACTAATATAATGTTATATGTCAACTATATCTCAATATAAACAATATTATCAATCAGAAAATCGGAGGCCTCCCATTTTTCTTCCAGGACAAAACGATTTCAGAAATACTCTTTAGTAATGGCTTTCACTGCAGATTTATGTGGTTGGAATGTTTTGTGATATATGATAGTATCTTCCTAGAAATGAGAATTTGTCATCTTCCTGAAAAATAAAAATCTTATTACTATTCTAACCAACCAACCAACCATAACAACAAAAACCTAAATGTCAAGAGTGTGTCCGGTGGCCCAGAAGGCCCCAGGCCACCTGCCCACCTGCCTGCACCTCCTCTGAACTGTGTCCTCTCTCTGCCCCATAGTTCACTCGGCTCAGCCAGGGTGCCCTTCTCCAACCACACAGCTGCTATGTGGCATCTACGTCTGTGTTTCCTCTAAGCAGAATGTTCCTGATGTCCCACCCTCCAGGTCTCTGCTCAAGTGTCACCTAATCAGAAAGGCCCTCCGTAACCACCAACACCACCTTCTCCCGTTACTCTGTTTTCTTATCATGCCTGATTTCTCTTATTAGCACTTATTACAGGAGAGCTAATAGATTTCCATAGAATGTCTACTTATTAGTCCCATTTACTCTATGGTCTCTGGGAGGATCCGGACTTCGTTATACTCACTACTTTACTCCAGCTCCCAAAACAGCGTGTGGTGTTCAGCAAATGATCAGAAACTCTTTATGACATGAAATAATAAGAATATGAAGAACACTTAATGGACCCTTATTATATTATGGTATTTTTGTAAAAGCCAGGTGGTCAAACGTTTTGAAGCCTCTCACTTTTAATCACAAGCATATTTTAAAACTTATAATCTAGTAAACTCCCCCCACATTAAACAAATCAAAGAGCAATATCTAACTGTCAAAAGGACATTTGAATTTTGAATCAAATCCAAAAGATTCTACCTGGTTACTTAACATATAAAGTAACATTGGTTTATAGCTTCATCTAGGTATTTTGTTTAACTTTCTAATGATCTGACGGGATAAAGATGGGATAGATATTTCCCCCACTTAATAATGGGAAAATAGCCAAGAGAAGTTGCTTTGTTACACACACCCAGATCAGCAACAGAGCTGGAAACAGAGTCACCTTTTCCTTCTCACAGACTCTCCTGAGTCATTAGGACCAAATGATTCAAATTCCGCTTATGAGATAACCCTATCATGGAAACTACTGAAATGACAGTCATGGCAAAGTCTCAGTAGAACCAAGAATTAAATGGATATATGAATAAACACCCTCATTAAACAATTCAGCCCGCCTCCTCTTCTACCAACCTCTGAACATCTTCAGCCTATTTCTTAAGGCATTATCCTTACATTTATCTATGAACATCATAGATACTCTAAATGCCACCTTTTGGCTATAAGTCATGTTAAACATCTACATTCAGATTACTGCATACTTCGTCACTACTAGACGATACTGACATCCCACGTCAGTACATACTGAATGGTGAGGAGGCCGGGTCTGCAAACAATGGTAATATGTAGATATATGGCCCCAGTCCTGAGCAAGGATGTTTTTCCAGGTGATAAAGTCATTGCAGTATAACAACAACCCTCATTACTCTTGACCTGAGGCACATCCAAGTACGAAACCTCTTCTCAATAAACAACAGCAAAAAAAGAGTTTCGCACTTCTGAAGGAACAATGAAGGAAAACAGATTTATCGCTTAGGGGGCAGATGGTCCAATTCCATCTTGTTACAGATGAGAAAACTGAGACCCAAATAAAAGATTTGTCTAAAGCCGTACAGCTAGTTTTTGAAAGAGCCACAGCTAGAACCCTAGCCTCCTGCCTCCCAGTCCAGAGTTCTACATTACAAGCTTGATAATCCACACAAATTGGACTTTTTCCTCCCAGTTTTTCCCTTTAATGATCTTTTAGGTTTTGAGCAGAGGAAAATTAGTCATGAAACAAAGTGCCCCCAGACTGTTGGATCATTAAGTGCCCCATAAATATTTGAGTGAACTGAACCAAATCTGGATATGACTTATCCCCACAAGATGCAGAATGTTTAATACTTAAGGCCATCCCATTTGTGATTTCTGGTTTCCATAGTGATAAATAACATTTACTGCTACATGTGGCCTGGCTTACATCTATGAACAAGCATTTCCTGATGAATGGCAACTCCCACAAGATATAATTTCCCAGATATTTTAGACAGCTGATGAAGGAAAAACATTCCCCATAGAAAAGATTAATAACGGATTGGGTCATTCAGCATTGAAAGGCACTCTAAGTTTGCTATGATACAGCTGATACTCTGCCCTTATAAACTGGTTTTAGGAACATAAGGGTAAACATTTGGGCTTTATTAGCAAACTTAACAGAGAGGATTATAAAGAACCACACCATAAATTTGATTCAATAGTTTTCAATCCTACACAACGACAAAGATGTATTTCTATTTTAATTCTTCAATCATGAGTTTCAGTCTTACAGAGGACCCTGTGACACCCCCGTTCTACTATAACCAGCATATTTGGAACGTAACAATGCTGTTATTCCATTCTGGATATGAACATGGGGTGATACACAAAGGAAAAGCCATGGAAAGAAGCCATGAGCTTCAATAACCACCTAGTCCTTCACTGCCTTCAGCTGCCTTTTATGAGAGGTAGTTCTGTAAGAACCAAGCTTATCAAAAATGTTCCAGGTGTTAGGTCATTACAAATATAAGAAAAAAATAAAAAGGGTATATACGTAATGACACTTTCAGAAATATTTTTGTTCTCCTAGCATCATCTTCCCAGAAGGCTGTAATATAGAAACCAATTTTAATTTCTTATTTTTCAACTTTGTGTTGACAGCTTTGAGGGGTTGTTGAGTTAGAGGGAAGGGGTCAAATATTTTTCAAAGAGGACAGCCGGTTGAATTAGTATTTTGATGTTCCCTGGGTCTCTATGATCTCTCCCCTGTGCGATTACAGTAGCCTGTACACACTGTTTCTAAGAACATTTCAACAAAATTGCCTTTGGTGAGAACCAGACAACTGTTCACAGTATGGACAGAATAAGTAAATCTTCTGCACTAGAAGCCTCATTTCAATATGGCTTAAAAAACCATCTTTATTCATCTCAGGTCACAAACTATTCCCACCTAACATTCCCAAGATTCTCTCCCAATTTCAACCCTACACTAATCCTCTCCCAACCTGTGGAAATTAAATACAGATACTGTTCAGTTTCTCCAAAGGACAGCACAGAGGTCCTTCAACATCAATTGGATATATTTCTCACAATATGGCCATCCTTACGGAAATTCTCTTGGAAATGTGGAATGAAGAAACCAAAGCTGGGAAAAGGAGAACAGACTGCTAGGGTGTTTGGTACAGAATACGATTGGGTTGATTCACGTCTTGACTCTTCTGTAACAAACAACTGAACAAAGTTCTGGTCACTACAGTAGAAGGACCCCCATAAAGAATAGAGAAAGGTGACTAACTGCCTCTGGGCAGTTTCAGACTTCATGTCTTGGCAATGAGTGATTTGGCCTGGAAGGGATATGCAACATCTCTGCAAGCAGCTAACAGAATGCTCTCTATGTTCTGCTTCCAGATAATAAGCTGTCCATCGTGCACTCTGGGCAACTCCATTCAACCAGTGCTTACCATGAAAGTACCATATAGTTAGCACCATACTGGTTGCTGTCAGTGGTAACTTACATTTCAACTAGCGTACCTGTCGCAAAAGAACTTTCATTTAAATTGAAGACAATATATTCTCAGGAAAGTGATTAAGTACAGACCTAAGCCATATTCTAACTTATAAAATATAAATTTTAAATTCTACAAGAGATTGCCAGGTACTAAGGAAGAGATCATTCAAGGAACTGAGCTAGGTAAACAGAGGTATAATGGCCCCAAAGACAAAAGAAGGTAAAAGCTACAGATGCCCAAAAGCAAAACTGGAGAAATATGAGATAGCATCTGAAAGCAATAAGCAAATATATATATATATATATATATATATATAAATAAAATACCTCATACTACTTTTCAGCAGAGTTTTACTTCAGAAAAGAGCCACTGAAGTTATCGAAATAAATCTGTCCACCATCCATACCAAACCACAGGTAACCAGGTATTATGGGTTTTCAACATGTTCCAACTGCAAATCACCAGAAAGTTTTAAAATGAAGTTAACTGACATAAATCATTAACTCTCAAGATGATAAAGTATCTTGTTAGTATTCAAGTAGCAGAAAGAACTGAGTGTTAATGAAAAACTGGAACTCCAGTGCTATCAGACCTAAAGATAATTATGCCCTATGTAAATTAATATAAATGCAAATAGTCTAAGAACTCTAAGCTTTGAATTCTATTCATATATATTTTAAGTCTAAGCGTAAACATATTTTTTAGGAGTAGTTTAAGAGGATCTCTCCTGAATATCTTAGCCCCCAAAGACTGTTAGGTACAGGCACTTAGAAGAAAAGTGTGTTTGTGTGTTTTTAATTAATCATTAATGAGGCTCTAAATACCAATTTAACCTTAGGTAATCATCTACTCACTTTCTTTAACAAAGTACAAAATAGAAACTTTGTTACATTGTATCACTCATGAAACTGTGACATTTAACCCTAGATATACATAAGATAATTTGACTCTGTAAACATAAAACAGTTGCAAGAGAAGACTGAAGATATTCATCATACTAAATGCTTGGGGTCTGTACCTTCTGCAGGAGCAAAAAAAAAAAAAAACTTTTCTTCACTAGCATTTTATCTGTAAACAGCTTACATAACTTTGCAACCTTGAGGCACTAAACACGGGAAGCAACTTCATCATCTATCACTACAATGCAATATTACTAAATATCTCATCTCAGAAACATATTTTGAAGTAGAATTATTAAAGTTCAATTTTATGCCTAAATTGAAGGTACGAGTCTAAATTTAATTGTTCCAAGAATAACACACCATGACTACCACTGGTTCACTCAAAACTGATCTAACTGAACAAATATTCATAAGGCTGAATTGGGAGGGGTACCTAGTTCCACCCTGTCACTGCTCCCTACAGGGTCTGTTTCCCTTAAACTAAAGCTTTATCTTGAGGAATCCTGTAGCTAAGGAAGGGATGGATGTTGGGACCTACAACTGGGAAAACACCTGCATTATCAGATTGAATTCCGTTGGGGAGGAGCAGAGTCTAAAATGTCTCTCACCAGCTCAGTAAAAAAAAAATGCTGTTTCCTGAGTTTCCCTTCTAAATCCTACTGAAAAGAAAATTTTGCAAAAACATAGGAAAACTTTAGTAAAAGCACTAACAGTTAACTAAATGCTTTTCTTGCCTTAAACGACTATCTGATACCAGGAGAAATGTTAATGTTCATCAATTTTCTAGAAAAACTAAAAGGCAGGCAAATACAATCGAACTTCTTTTATCTTCTAATTAAGTTGACTAAAGTACCCAAGATCAAGAGAACCCCAAAGGTTCTCAGACCATCAAGAGTAGGGCCTTGAACCTAAGTCTACCACTGGCTTTGATACTCCTCACCTCATCTCTCACCCAGTCCTACAACTCTGCATCAATACGGCACCTTGCCCATGTATTCTAAGCTAGAATTCTTGAAGCATCTTCAAGTCCTCTATCTCTCAACTCTTGCATCCCCAAGGTTACCAAGTCCTAATGGTTTCACCTTAGAAATCTTTCACATTGGCCCTCTTCCCCACTGCCAAATCTAAGCTTTAATCCAAACTCCCTACCACCCATCTCCACCTACTCCAGCCTATAATCCACAATGCCACCAGTTACATTTCTTTAGAAAAGAAAAAGAACATCTAATCATTACCCTCCCAGGTTAAAATCGCCTGCTAGTTCTAGGATCAAGTCCAAACTTCCTAAGTGCACACGAAACTGCAATACCTGCTTCAGGTGCAGCCATGGCCACACCCCCTGTGAGGTTCCTGCCACACTCAACTGCACCTGCAGTGAGCAGGCCAGGGGAGCGATGACAAAATCTCCATCCAAATAAAATGGCATCAATATGTACATAAAATTCGCGTTCTACATCTTCCCAATTCCTGCTGCAAAGACTCAGTGGGACGAGGAAGACTTTTCTGTACGGAGTTCAGTGGTTGAGAGCATTGGCTAGAAGCCTAGAATCCTCCTGGCCTGTCTCTTTAGGGCTGGTGTGATACTGGGCAAGTTCCTTAACGATGCTGAGCCTAAATTTCTTTCTCTACAATACGGGAATAAGAGTAGGACAGACCTCATTCAAGTGCTGTGTCGATCAAGTGGCACAATGACATTACGTGGTTTTAGCACGGCGCCTGGCACATCCTGGACACTCAACAATTGGCTCTTTATTACTGCAAGAACTGATTTGCCTTATGTAAGGGGGGAAATAAGGTGAGATATATTGACATAAATAAACCTCACTGGCATCACTGAATTCATAAATGCCTTTCGTGTGTGTGTGGTGGTAGTCATGGGAGATATTAGGCACATATTTTTGAAGGACTCTGTGCAATCTGAGGAGGTCTGGTAGCATTGATGAATTGTATCTACAGATGCTTTACTTCACAGCCCCATTTTATATAATGTAAAGCTTCTAATTCTCGTATCTTATGATTCTAAACTCTTGGTTTGTCTGCTACACTCAAGGATACAACTTCTCCAAAACAAATAATAAGTAATTTGTGATAAACACCAAACAAGATACTGGGGAATATAAAGATGGCTACTGTATTTTCCCACCATTTGAAGGCCATTCTTTGGCTTGGTTGTGTTGGTAGCTTAGCACTTTGAAAGGGAATCTCTTACACGTGGGCCCATTTTCCACCTTTTCTTCCTTCCTTTGCTTATTATGGACAAGGACTCCATATGTAGGTCCCTGAAAATGTGAGGGCTCAACTGCATCTACTTAAATTCTGACCTGCCAATAGTCAGCCCACAATGAGGGCAGTTGTTTTCTCTCAATCTTCCAATCCCCAAAAGTGTACTTCCTTCTTAAATTGTAACCCCAGGAGTCTAGGAAAACTTTAAGAAAAAAAATTGGTTTAACTAAATGTCTTCACATGAAAAGATGTTCTACATCATTAATCACAGGAGAAATGCAAATAAAGATCACAATGAGATACTTCACACCGACTAAGATGGCTATAATCAAAAAGACAGAAAATAATACGTGTTGGCCAGAATGTGGAGAACTTGAATCTTCACATGTGGCTGATGGAAATGTAAAATGGTGCAGCCACTTTGGAAAACAGTTGGGCAGTTCCTCAAAATGTTAAATACAGAATTACCATATGACCCATCAATTCTGCTCCTAGGTATACACCAAGAAAAATGAAAACGTATGTCCACACATAAACTTGTACACAACTATTCATAACATTACATACAACAGCCCCAAAGTGGAAAACAATGCAAATGGCCGTCAACAAGTGAGAATGGATAAATAAAATGAAGTATATCTAGTTTCAGTTCTGCAAGATGAAAAAGTTCTGGGTATCTGTCTCACAACAATGTGAGTATAACACTACTGAACAATACACTTAAAATCTGTTGGCATTATCTATTCAATGGAATATTTGGCAAAGAAAAAAGAAATGAAATACTGACACATTACAACGTGGCTGACCTTTAAAACATTATGCTTAGTGAAAGAAGCCAGTCGTGAAGGACCTCATATTATATGATACTATTTAAATGTCCAGAAGATGCAAATCTACAGAGACAGAAAGTAGCCTGGTAGTTGCCAGGGGCTAGGGGGATTGGGGAGAATGGGAATCACTTGTAATGGATACAGGGTTTCTTTTGAGGTGATGAACTATTCTAAAATTGATTGTGGTGATGGTTTGCTCAACTCTGTGAATGTACTTACCACCACTGAACAGTACGCTTTCATTGGGCCAAATGTATGTATATGAATGTTATCTCAGTAAAGCTATTAAAATTATACATGCAAAAAAAGTAAGTGACTTCTAGGTCCTTAGGCTAAAGCCATGTGTAATAAAACGGCTACAACTTTGGGGTCTACATCAGCAAAATTTGCACCAATTTTTCCTTTTAATGTTAAGTGTAAGGATCTGATATATTTGAAATCCTCATTGCCTTCCCTACCCCCTCTGCTATGTTCTTACTATACTCTCTCCTCAACAGGTGCTCCATGCTCCTGAGGGATAGGGCTTCAGAGTTACCTAGGGAACCACAAATAGCCAGAAAGAGACTCCAACAGAGAGCCTCTAAGGCCTTAGAGAGACCAGAAAACAAGGCTTCTCCATCCTCTCACCAAAAAGGGGCTTGGTAAGATGCAGGGACAGGCCAGCCGGCTAGAGAGAGGTAGAGAACCAAGGGAATGACCCACATAAACCAGAACATCTCCACAAACACAACGATCTGGCTATGGTTTGTACATGGTCTGCTGTGAACGCTATAAGCAAATATTCTCAAATGGGGGTCTCACAGACACAGACCCACAGATACACTCAAGAATCTGTGACTTCTCCAAAAGAATCTTTCAGTCCTGTGTTTTCATTTCAGGGTTCATCTGAAAGAAACTGATATAACTTCACACTGGATCATCTGAACCAACCCTTTACCAACACAGTGCCCAGGTATGCATTTATGATTACAGTGGCACTGGGTGACCCTTACCAGCAACGCTTACAGAGTGCGGGCAGGCACACACATGACAATGATAAAGGTCAATTTAAGACACTTACTTATTGATCATCGAGTAAGACTTTGATTTCATGACACCATGGAAGGACAGGCAGTGGAGTACTGTACTATATTAATTGCTACAGGCTAGTAAGGAAAGGACAGAGGCAGACTGGACACAATTGATGACATCATACCAAATGAAGGTCAAAAGACATCAAGGCATTCATAATAATGTCTTCACAATGGCATGAAGGTATTATAACAAAGGTTTTGTTTTAGTGGTTCAAAAATTTACAAAGAGGAGGCAATGATAAGAAAAGGAGTTATGTTCAGAACAATGTAAATGAGTCATTTCTACTATCTACTGACTTCCTCCAGCAGTCTGACACTTGGCTGTATGCTGCAACTGTGAAAATTTTCCGCATCTGTAAGAACTAAAATTCACAAACATTATATTCCTGTTTCTGATTCTAGCAATCATTGAATTAGATGTATGTTTGATGCTGATTTCAGTACCTCTGGAATGCTAGCCTTATCTTTGAATGTACAAGACACTGACTGTACTAGCAAGGAAACTGGAAATCATTAAAATCATTAAAATTGTAATTCAAGGACTGCTCACTGGCACAGCTGCTATCTGATGGTCCTGAGATGACAGCAAGCAAGGCCTTCAAGTCCATAATGTGCTTCTGAATAACACATTTATTGCCAACAGGTATTTTTTGCACTACTATTATCAAAATCAAAAGACTCTTATGCATTAAGTATATATTAGGACCCGAGGCAACAACTTTATAGTAATTTAAAAAAATCGACATAGGTGATTCAGTCTCAGCAAAAAATGCATTCATCAAGTTTAATTTAAATTTTAATGGTTTAAAATATTGTTTGCATTTATCGGTGATTTTAAAAATGTTTTAATAGTCGTATAAAAGCTATAAGCATAAGAAGTATATATTTTACTTCATGTTTGTACATATTTAGTACAATTAAGCTAAGCTAATTTAAGCCAACGGAAGGAGTTGGCTGAAATGCATGTGTGGGCTGTTTGACAAACGCTACTATAAATAATAATATGGGGGTGATGTGGAACATGTTCATTCATTCAAAAAACATTCAAGATCCTACTGGGTGCTAGGTACTAGGATACAGTGTGGAACAAGACAGACATGTCTATGCCTTCAGGGGGCTTAGAATCTATTAGAAAAGGCACACGAATGTAACAAGTGAAATGCCAGAGAGGTAGAAGGTACTACAGAAACAAATGGCAAGGGGACTTCATTTAGTTCAGGGGGTAAAAAGGACTCCCTGAAGGATATGACATTTAAGTTAAGAAAAAAGGGAAGAAATAGGAGTTAGCTAGACAAAAGTGAAGCAGCAGAGGGGGAAAGAGCGTTCTTGACATCAGACACACCCTTAAGGCTTGTCGTCATGAAAGCACAGCAGATTAGAGGAACAGAAAGAAATTCTGTGAGGCTGCAAGGGGAGTGTGAGTCTGGAGTATGCTGTGGGGTGAGGCAGGGCAATAGCTGTAGATTCCAGATAGAGGCAGGGACTTCCTCTTGCAAGGTCTTGAAGACTCCTCCTGGGGTCTGGCTTTTAACTCCTTAGGCAGGAGTTCTGAGGGCAATAAGTCACTGGAGGGTTTTACACAGGTCAATGACATTGAGCTTTGTTTTACAAAAACCCCTCGGACTTCAGCGTGTACAGAGCACTGGAGGTCAAGGTCAGAGAGGGCAGCTGGAGGCCGCTTCAGCAGGCCAGGCGAGACAGGACGGTGGCCTCACAGGAGTTCTGCACTGCCGCAGCACACTGGAGAGTTTTAAGACATAATGGATAAAATGTGAGAATTTAAGTTTAAGATAGAATTGAGAAAACTTGGCAATTCACTGCAGATTGGAGTTAAACGAGAAGGCTATATCATGGAAAATGGCTAAGTGGGAAGGTGGATGGTGTCTTTCACCAGAAGGAGGAAGAATTGCAAATCCTTGTAAGCTGAGGACCACCTGCATTCAAAGGCTGCTTTGTACAAGCTGTTTGAAAAAGTATTTTTGTTTTTCTTGCAATTTCATACCTCTGCATCTATTATGAATAGTTTAACAAAATACTACGGACTTGCATAATCACTCACACCCAGAGGCGGCAATATTCAAAACAAGTCTGTGTTCTTTTTGGAAAGTCTTGGTTCAAAGACAAAAATCTGAGAACAGACACATCTTTTGATCCTTACTATTGACAAGGTGCTTCAATGTAAACCCAAGCACTACTTAAGACCTTTCTTTGATGGGACAATAGGCAACATAGGTACTTAGGTTTAAGAGGCTCCCACTCTGTACTTAATGACTTAGAAACATGGATTTAAATATCAACTGGGAATTCAAGCTCAAGTGACCAATGCACCTGGCAGAATTTAACCCAGCATTAAACCTCTCCATGCAAATTCACAATCTGCTAAGAACAAACAACTCTGGGAAAAGTTTTCCCATGACCCACACCCTCATGAACATTTTTAATATTTCAAAAATGCTTAGAAACCGGAACAAAGCAGTTTAAAAATCTCAAAGGGTCAGAGCAACTAGAGTTAGCTTAAGAATGCATTATACATGAAAGACACCAAGGCTCTATAAACAGGGCATCTTCTTCACACCAAAGCACAAGAAAACAAAGGAAGAACTAAACTAACACAGACCACAGAAAATATCACATGAAAGGAAATTCATGTCTGGCATAGCCTACAAGAGAAAAATGTCAAATAAACAGGCTTGGCTTCTGTGGGCTCCCTAAAAGCAAGGAGTAGAAAGAGGAGAATCATTTTTATTATCATGAAAGTGAGAGACAGACCTTTATTAATGTGCCACTTTATTAGGATTACTAAGGAAGCAAATAGAAGCAGAGGCTCTTGGGCCACTCTCCCCTGCCTGTCTCCACACAACTTGGCCCATTATCCATTCACGGCACTGCACAATCTACCTTCTGGGTCTGCCTCTACTTCTTTCCCCAGGGGCCGTAGATGGGAAGACTACTGACATGGGTGATCATTTATTTAATCAACACTCATGTCATTCTTATTATGTGTCAGGCACTATTCTAATGCCTCACAAATAAAAACCCACTTAATCCTAACTACTGCACGAGGCAGGCACTATGACTATTCTTGTTTTATGCACAGGGAACTGAGGCATGGAAACTTTGGCTATAAAATTTACCCAAAGTCAAACAGTGCTAGCAAGTGATACAGCTGAGATTTGAACCCACTTTTTTTTTTTTTTTGCAGTACGCGGGCCTCTCACTGTTGTGGTCTCTCCCGTTGCGGAGCACAGGCTCCGGACGCGCAGGCTCAGCGGCTATGGCTCACGGGCCCAGCCGCTCCGCAGCATGTGGGATCTTCCCTGACCGGGGCGCGAATCCGTGTCCCCTGCAGCGGCAGGCGGACTCTCAACCACTGCGCCACCAGGGAAGCCCTGAGCCCACTTTTAATCATCAGAGCTATAAAGAATATTTTAATTTTCTCCATTATTTCTTATATTTTCATACTTTCTAACAATGAGGATTTACTACTTCTATAATGCAAAACTAAAAGACCACTTTTACTTTGAAATACCAAACCAAAAAACATAAATAAATAAAAACAAGGCCTCAAGTGCCTCACGTATGATATCATACCTCCTTTGTTGGTAGCCAAGAGGCTAGGCCAGATGATCCTCTTTGGATCATTTGCCATGAGATCTTCAATTCTACGCCCTGTTCCCCGTTACACAGGCAGTAAGGGGAGCAGAAAATGTAGACAAGGCAGAGACGATGAACATACGGTCCGAAAAACTGTCCTGGCATCTAGTTCTAGCTTACAAATTGTAGACTCTGGAAGCCCTGTAAGCTTCAGTTTTCTGATCTGACAACTGCGTATAGATAATTATACCTGTCTCCTCGAGTTAACTCATGTAAACTACTTAAAAACGTAAATGTGCCTGGCACAGAGTAAGAGATCATAAAACGGTCAAACACAGGAAAACTAAACTGTCTAAAGATTTGCCTATGTAGATTATTCCTGGGCCAAAGCAATCCAATAAACCAAAGATTTCATAAAATCATCGAACATGAACAAAAGAAAGAATCTGAGTAAGAACATAGGAAGTTTCGCATCACTGCATTACTCAGCAATCAGGGCTAACAGAGTAGAGACCATCTTTGAGCCACAGGGAGATGACTCCAGGCCCAGAGGCAGCAGTCATGGTACTGCAGTGGAAGGTAAGAAAATAGCTACGGTGGTAGGGGCCACATCTCCCTGCTGTGCCTTTTTTAAATACAAAGTTATGTTTCAAGGAACAAGAAACTTCATGCCTCTGATTCTCCATTTCACTATTTATAAAAGAAAATCATTGAATTGTGTGGCCCCAAAGATGCCTTCCAGCTCTAATAACCTGTACTTCTTTAATGGTATAACCAGATCCTCTTAGTCAAGATGTACTAATGAGTTTCCATCACATTTCTAAGGGCTATCACTCCGTCAAGCAAGTGGGGCTTCAAATAGCATATAGTAAATAAATTTTTTTATATTGCCCCCTTAGTACCCACAGCAATTCCCTCAAGTTATGTTAAGCGCTCCTGTTAAAAAGAATGCTTCTGGGGCTTCCCTGGTGGTGCAGCGGTTGGGAGTCCGCCTGCCGATGCAGGGGACGCGGGTTCGTGCCCCGGTCCGGGAGGATCCCACATGCCGCGGAGCGGCTGGGCCCGTGAGCCATGGCCGCTGAGCCTGCGCGTCCGGAGCCTGTGCTCTGATATTCTTCTTCTCTCTCAAATATAATATTCACAATTAGGAGCCCAACCCCAAAACAGAGACTTAAATAGAGGAAAAATTAAATGCTACCAACACAGCTTTTTACTTTCATAACCTGTTGTATAAAAATGTTTTTCTCTATCCATATCCAACTCCACTTAGTGCCTTCATGACCACCCACTGTGAAGCTGGAAGCGCCATAGTAAAAGCACACAGGAAAGCCAACGCAGCAACGTATCTTGGCTTTTTTAAGGTCTTCGGTGCTGTTCCTCGTGCCAAATCCAAAGGACACAGAGGATCACCAGCTGTTCATCGATTCGCCCAGGAATCAGACACTGATGGTAAAGCTACCGACGGAGCTCAGGGCATCCCTAGGCCGTAGGGCACAGGCAGAGAACCGGAGAGAAAATAAAGACTGTAAAAGAATGAATGTGAGGGCAGAAGAAGAACAGAAAAGGGGCAGAGAGTGAAAAGCTACAGAATCAGAAAGAATAACTACACCAAGTGCTTTAGATCTACTGATCTAAATTCACACGATAAGCCTCACATCATTTTATCCTCATTTTAAGGATGAGCAAACTGAGGCTTAGAGAATCTAGATTACTTTCCTAGGGTTGCACAGCCAATACACAGCAGAGTTGGTACTTGAACAAAGTTTTTTCCAGCACAAAGCTTGTGACTGAATATGTACTTTGTGACCTCAGAGGGCATCTCTGGGCCTGCTCCCATGGGAGGTTTCAGGTCTCTCTACACCCTTGGTCAAGCATGGACAGCCTCTGTGCCCTCGGTGCTGGGACCTGGACAGTGCCAGGCAGTTGAGCCCAGCTCTGCCTGGCTTTAAAGGAGATCTGTTCCCCATATTAAGCTGAAGTCTGTCTCCCAGCAACTTCCACCTGCCTTTATCCCAGGAGATCATCACATCTGCAGCAAATGACGTTTCCTGTCAAAGCCCCTATGGATAAAAACGAAACGGAGGAATGGAAAATGTTAGTAAGTTTTCAAGGAAAATATCCTATAAAAATTTTTTTTTAAATCTCAAAAAATCCTCTAAATTTTCTTTTTTTAAAAATAGCACTTGTAAGGTAAGGGTAACAAGCTTTGGAATTAGTAAACTTAACTACAGAGAAGGTTGAGCGTGGGCTTGTCTTTGGTTAGTTATTTCACAGAGGACGATGTACATCTATTTCTATTAAGAAAGAAATCAGTTGCCTTAAGTTTTAGCATAAAGAATTTACTTCAAAATATGATTAGTCTGAAAGAGATCAGAGTGCAGAGGTTATTTCTTCTAGAAAAGCTGAAAATGTACACTCCCTTAATCTTGGAATGGTTCAGATAAAAGCCTGCCTTAGGGCTTCCCTAGTGGCACAGTGGTTGAGAGTCCGCCTGCCAATGCAGGGGAGGCGGGTTCGCGCCCCGGTCTGGGAAGATCCCACGTGCCGCGGAGCGGCTGGGCCCGTGAGCCATGGCTGCTGGGCCTGCGCGTCCGGAGCCTGTGTTCCGCAGCGGGAGAGGCCACAGCGGTTTGAGGCCCGCGTACCGCAAAAAAAAAAAAAAAAAAAAGCCTGCCTTAAGTAGGACATTTGTAAGCTTTTTTTCCCAGCTCTGATGAAAGCTTACGTAGGAATGAACAGCTCATCTAATGTGTGACCTACTACTTAAACTTACTGCTTGGCTTTTAGGTTCCATCCACAAAGTGGGAATACTACTTGGTAAAGTGTATTTTAAAACTGTTGTAAAAATGTTGCTTTTCGGTCTAAGTGTTACTGCCTCCTGAAACATAAGAATTACTCATCTAGAATTAAACACTAAAAAAAAGGGCAGGGAACTTTATTTTAGCAAATACATAAAATACTTCATATATTATGTTTTATTCATTATATGTATTTATAAAATGTGTATCAATTTGGCAATTACATAAGGATTATTTTAACGCTCAGTATTTTTATAGGTTACTGCCAAAATCATTTCTGCAATTTTTAAATTTTCACTTCACTGTTTACAACCACTTCCTGAAAGCATAAAATTGGAGTTGGCCTCTTTGTCAATGCACTGTTCTAATATCTAGATCTCATACTGGGTCTTTGTGGCAGGACTGATCACAAGCTCATACTTCTTTCAAAGAGCAAATGATTAAGGAAACACATAGAGGAATCATCATGAAATAAAAGGATGAAAAGGTAGCTCAAAATTAGTGCCTCTTGACTTTTTCCTAAGAGTAGTTATTAAAGCATATGGTTTACATTTATAAAAGCAAAGATGACCTATTATACTATCAGCTCTTTTGGGGTGAAAGCTCAGGGCTGCAGATAATCCTCCTTCCCTGTATTTAAATAATGAGAGGATTATTTCTTTCCTCCATTCACAATTCTCACCCCCAGACCATTTCTCACTTAAGTAATTTTCACAGCTGAGGAACAAAAAGGCAGAGAGCAGGTTACAATGTAGACTTTGACAAGTTAAAACCAGAGTAAAAGGACCAGCAGCAGCAGGTCAAAGGCACCAAGCCAACAGAGATAATGCTTAAATAAATGCACTAACGTAGTAACAAGCCCTGGACTTTTCATCATTGTTTCTCCACTAATATCTCCATGTATCAAGTCTCTCATTCAGAAATGAGTTTAAAAAAACAGATTACTTACCTTACTCCCCACATCTACTGAACAGTCTACTAATATGGTTTATAATGCAAATATAAAAATTCAATACCTTTTCCAACTTATCTTAGTAAGCATCCCAGAGACTTGATTTCTGACCTCTACTTCTTGTAAAATATCTAACACCAGAATATTATCAAGAAAGCTTGTTAAATTTTACTTATAATTCCTTAAATAGCAATATTTATATTTTTGCATTCCCTTCAAAATTTGTATCTATTTTAACATAGTTGCAATAATAAATATATTGTGAATGAATTCTTTTTTACACTTATTTCATAACTTTTCTAATTTTTTTGTATATATCAAAATGTATAATTCTATTAGCTTTAAACAGAATATGACTGCTACTTCATTTCTAACCTTAAATAAAATTTCCTGACACGTATAATAAGATACATTAAAATGGAGAACTATATAGGTTTTCACTTGGAAGCAGAGAAAAAAGAGTTTGCTTTTTTTAGACTCTCTTCTTTCAGAAGACACAAAAAGCTTCACTTGTCTTTTGTTTACTTGAATGCAGCAGTTAGGCAGCAAAAGATAATAGTCCCAATTATACGGGCTAACAAACTGCAGTATTTACAAAATTTATGACTTTCTTGAAAACACCCAGCAGGTGACTTGGTACTAAAAACCATTTTTTAAAAAAATCTACATTTCATCTGTTTGCACTGAGCCATGCAACTTTCCTAAACCTTAATTGGGTTTGGTTTACATGCACAAGTAAATTCAGAGGATATAATTAACAATGCAAGAACAGGAGTGATAATTTTCTCTAAAACTTCACAAGGGGGACTGAACTCCCCCAAATCCAGACAGAACAACAGCCTCACACTAGTTACAATATCTTCACCTATTACCATAGGTACCAGCCCTAAACACTCCCCTCCCCACCCTGCCCAAAAAGAGAACGGGTTTCATACTAGCAAACCATAAGAACTATTACAAGTTTTACATGGAAAGCTATACTTTAAACTAGTTTTCGAGTGTTCTTATTCTGCTTATTATTTTTTGAAAGACGGTTAAGAGGCATAGAGACATTCCATGTAGAGGAAAACTTAATTATGCAGAAATAGAGGGTTTTGGTCTACTCTGTATTAGATGGAAAACTTTTTTTATGTCAAACCACAGGGTGAACTGATGCTAAGTCATTCAGAAGGTTCATTCTCATTGTACAGGCACAGATGGTAGAGGACAAGAATTGACAATCTTCCCAGGGCAAGGTGAGAAGCAGCGAAGCCCCTTCCTATTTCCTACCTGTGGAGTGCTGGTGTAGTGGGACAATATGCTTACCTCAAGCTAGAAACAGAGAAAGGGTATAAATTTCAGAACCATGGGAGATTTTCAGCTTGTTCTGCTCTGATTTGCCTTTTCCTTTTCTTCAAAATGAAAAGAGCCTCGTTGTTTCTGATTAGAAAAGCAATACTTGTTTGTTATTTTAAAAAATCAGATAATACATAAAACTATAAAAAAAAAAAGTAAAAATCATCTACAATCCTAACACTCAGACATAAAACTACTCTTAATGTCTTGGTATATATTGTTCCAAATTTTTTTCTATGCATACACACACAGATGTTTTGTTTTTGTTGTTGTTGCTGTTTAAGAAAGTGAGAGATCAATTGTGACCTCCAGGGCCAGGATTAAAAAATTCTGTAAAGGAAATAAATGCTAAGAGAGGAGACAAAATAGAACCATATAAAATGTGCACTTAAAACCACAGAAGGCAGAAAAAGAAGGGGAAAAAAGAAACAAAGAACAAATGCAACAAATAGAAAACAGTTGGACAAACATTGTAGATATTAATCCAACTATATCAATAATCAAATGTGAATCATTTAAATACACCAATTAAAAGACACAGATTGTCAGAGAAGATTTAAAAAAGACCCCGTATTTGTTATCTAAAAGAGACCCACTGTAAATATAAAAGACTTAGGTTAAAAATAAAGAGACTGAGAAAGAAACTGAGATCATGGGCTGTCTACTACTTTGAGATGTTTTTCTATCTTTTCTTGAAAGACAAAGAAAAAAAACTAGTCTATTGAGAAAGTCTATAAAGTTCTCAAAGTAAACATAATTTCCCCAATACACATAAACACTGTTAAACATTTCAAAATGTTGACCTATGTTATATTTAAGAAATATCAAATTGTATATTCTTTGAGCCTACAAATTAATGACAGATGAATAACACATATTTTCTCCCTAATCTTTCTGATAGCTCAGAAACAAAAATCTGGCAACCATAACACAACTGATTTCCTTTCTTTAAAATGGGCTCCCACTCCTCGTTTCTGGAAGTAGAGAAATATTAACAAATGTCCCTATTCCTGCCTGGGAATTCATATACTATTATTATTATGATTATCATAGCAGATTCCTTCTTCAGTGTAGTTCCATGATCAGCATGAGCTGCTAAACTTTTCTTACTAGCCAAGCTATGAAATAATTCACTAACCTAGCAAGTTCAAGTTTAGACGCTATATGGATATATAGAAACTCAGTTGGTTTTTCTCCATTCTAAGTTTAATGCTGAAGGACACTTTCCATGGTTGCATGTCTAACATGCCCATACTGATCAAATACATCTTGGAAATAGACTCTCCTAGACATATTTAGGTTACACAATTTCACATATGCCAAAGGTATGTTTCTAAATTGTATATACACATCCTGGTTCCTTGTGTTTCAAAAAAAAAATATTAGACTTGATTTTCCGAGGTTAGAAAAAAAGACTGCAAATTTCCCATTGTGTGATGATGCTGGAATCTTTGATCTCTACTACTCTGAGTTCACAGTCAGGCTACTTAGTTTATTTTGAGAAAGCAAATCCTTCCTGTTGTTTCTCAGGAAATGGAAGAACACATTTATAGACTACGTTTTATTTTTGTGTTTAAATGGTTTTAATATTTTAAGTATGCCTCACTTTGAAGAATATTTAGTTATGTGGAGATATTAACACTTTCTGAAAGAAATTAGAGCAGGGAGGTGGAGAGAATATTCTCAGACTTAAGCTAACTAAAAAGGCGAATTTTCAAAAAATGCCTCACACGAACTGTTACACCCTGTTTCTTCCTGTGAAGAATTTTCCAAGCATTAAGTTGTGCAATAGCTTAATGAAGACAAAAGGAAATGCCCAAGTTTCTCTCAAATATGTAACAGCATAGAGAAATATTAAAGGTTTAATTTTACAAAGAGTGTCCTATTACCTGCTCAGGCGTGTTAAATCACTACAGTAATCTCTGAGTCACTCACCAGATCTGGATTCCCCTTTAATGCTAGGGTCACACACCCTCCTGGGCTTTAAGATGCCATCCCTGCTCTTAACAGGAGACAGAAACAGTTAATGGCTTTGAAGAATCAACTTTCCAGAGGAAGAACACAGCTAACTGAGAAGAGTGATGAAATGCTTCAAACTGTTTCTGATTTCTCTACGGGCAAAGAAAAGCAAGGTGTAATGAAGGAGATGGGAAGGAGAAAGGACATGTACGGTAAGATGCTACAAATAACGCTTAACCTTCTTCAACTGTTGAATTCTCTCCCACATGGCACACTTTTAACTAAGAGGGAGAAATAAAACCAGTGAAAATAAAATGCAGTCGTATAGGGAAAGAAACAATGTAGATGATGAACGCAAAGACTATGACCACCCTTACGAAATGATGTCTCAGGGAGCCGTGGCACACAGTAAACCCACCCTGTCTGCCCCTTGCCAAACTCCCATTATAGCCCTATGCTCTGTTCCCCCTTTCCTGACTTGCTACCTCTCTCCCATTGCCAGGTGCAGCCCAGTGGCAGAGACCTGGACATGGTCACCTGACGGCTGTCCTAGTCTCACATTGTCAATACTCACTGGCGTTAGAGCTGTTATCAGGACTCATGAATGATAAACGACAGGAATCTAACTACTCTTATTCTTTTGTCCATTCATTTTTGTCCAATGACGTACAAGTCTCACAGAAGTCCTAAGAGTTACAAGAGACTTAGGGGACATGAAGAGTAACTTCCTCCAGTGAAAGATGAGGAAACTGAGGCTCAGAGAGATTAGCTGACTTCCCTAAACCCATTCTCTGTTACTGGAAGAACTAAGACTAGAACACAGGTCCCTAAGTTCAATTTTTGTTCCCTCTATCTTATTTCCCTCCACACCCTGCCCCGGACCCAACATCCTGAAGCTTCCTTAAATCACCATCTGAACTTAACATTTCAGGCAAGGGCTGTGTGTTTTAGTTTAAAAGGTCATTCATGGGCAGAGCTGGAACTCCCGGCTCGGGGTCTCTTCCCACCACTGTCACGGAACTGCCCCAGAGCCCGAGGGGAGGGCGGCCACACTGAGGCTGCCGGCTCTGGAGGGGCCCCGGCGGCTGAAGCCGTGACAGTCGTGCGGACGGTGGGTTGGAATCATTGTACCGGAGAAAGGGAAATCTCTCCCAGCAGCCTCAGAAGCAGCGGATTAAAGCTCCACAATCAACCTGATGTACCCTGCATCTGTGGAATACATGAATAGACAATGAATCATTCCAAATTGAGGAGGTGGATTTTGAGAGCAAGAGTTATGATTTTTTCCCCTTTTCCTCTTTTTGTGAGTGTGTATGTGTATGCTTCTGTGTGAGATTTTGTCTGTATAGCTTTGCTTCCACCATTTGCCACAGGATTCTATCTGTCCTGTATTTTTTTGTTTTGTTAAAAGAAATTTTTTTCTTAATAATTTTTATTTTAATAACTTTATTTTATCTTCTCTCTTTGTCTTTCCTTCCTTCCTTCCTACCTTCCTTTCTTCCTTTCTCCTTTCTCCTTTTTCTACCTTTTATTCTGAGCTGTGTGGATGGAAGGCTCTTGGTGATCCAGCCAGGAGTCAGTGCTGTGCCTCTGAGGTGGGAGAGCCAACTTCAGGACACTGGTCCACAAGAGACCTCCCAGCTCCACATAACACCAAACAACAAAAATCTCCCAGAGATCTCCCTCTCAAAACCAGCACCCAGCTTCACTCAACGACCAGGAAGCTACAGTGCTGGACACCCTATGCCAAACAACTAGCAAGACAGGAACACAACCGCACCCATTAGCAGAGAGGCTGCCTAAAGTCATAATAAGTCCACAGACACCCCAAAACACACCACCAGACGTGGACCTGCCCACCAGAAAGACAAGATCCAGCCTCACCACCAGAACACAGGCACTAGTCCCCTCCACCAGAAAGCCTACACAACACACTGAAACAACTTTAGCCACTGGGGACAGACACCAAAAACAACGGGAACTACGAACCTGCAGCCTGCGAAAGGAGACCCCAAACACAGGAAATTAAACAAAATGAGAAAACAGAGAAATATGCAGCAGATGAAGGAGCAAGGTAAAAACCCACCAGACCAAACAAATAAAGAGGAAATAGGCAGTCTACCTGAAAAACAATTCAGAATAATGGTAGTAAAGATGATCCAAAATCTTGGAAATAGAATAGACAAAATGCAAGAAACATTTAACAAGGACCTAGAAGAACTAAAGATGAAACAAGCAATGATGAACAACACAATAAATGAAATGAAAAATACTCTAGAAGGGATCAATAGCAGAATAACTGAGGCAGAAGAACGGATAAGTGACCTGGAAGATAAAATAGTGGAAATAACTACTGCAGAGCAGAATAAAGAAAAAAGAAAGAAAAGAACTGAGGACAGTCTCAGAGACCTCTGGGACAACATTAAACACACCAACATTCGAATTATAGGAGTTCCAGAAGAAGAAGAGAAAAAGAAAGGGACTGAGAAAATATTTGAAGAGATTATAGTTGAAAACTTCCCTAATATGGGAAAGGAAATAGTTAATCAAGTCCAGGAAGCACAGAGAGTCCCATACAGGATAAATCGAAGGAGAAATACACCAAGACACATATTAATCAAACTGTCAAAAATTAAATACAAAGAAAACATACTAAAAGCATTAAGGGAAAAACAGCAAATAACACACAAGGGAATCCCCATAAGGTTACCAGCTGATCTTTCAGCAGAAACTCTGCAAGCCAGAAGGGAGTGGCAGGACATATTAAAGTGATGAAGGAGAAAAACTTGCAACCAAAATTACTCTACCCAGCAAGGATCTCATTCAGATTTGATGGAGAAATTAAAACCATTACAGACAAGCAAAAGCTGAGAGAGTACAGCACCACCAAACCAGCTTTACAACAAATGCTAAAGGAACTTCTCTAGGCAAGAAACACAAGAGAAGGAAAAGACATACAATAACAAACCCAAAACAATTAAGAAAATGGGAATAGGAATATACATATCGATAATTACCTTAAATGTAAATGGATTAAATGCTCCCACCAAAAGACACAGATTGGCTGAATGGATACAAAAACAAGACCCATATATATGCTGTCTACAAGAGACCCACTTCAGACCTAGAGACACATACAGACTGAATGTGATGGGATGGAAAAAGATATTCCATGCAAATGGAAATCAGAAGAAAGCTGGAGTAGCAATTCTAACAGCACATTAAGAGGATCATACACCATGATCAAGTGGGGTTTATTCCAGGAATGCAAGGATTCTTCAATATACGCAAATCAAGCAATGTGATACAACATATTAACAAACTGAAGGAGAAGAACCATATGGTTACCTCAATAGATGCAGAGAAAGCTTTCGACAAAATTCAACACCCATTTATGATAAAAACCCTGCAGAAAGTAGGCATAGAGGGAACTTTCCTCAACATAATAAATGCCATATGTGACAAACCCACAGCCAACATCATCCTCAATGGTGAAAAACTGAAAGCATTTCCACTAAGATCAGGAAGAAGACAAGGTTGCCCACTCTCACCACTCTTATTCAACATAGTTTTGGAAGTTTTAGCCACCACAGCAATTAGAGAAGAAAAGGAAATAAAAGGAATCCAAATCGGAAAACAAGAAGTAAAGCTGTCACTGTTTGCAGATGACATGATACTATACATAGAGAATCCTAAAGATGCTACCAGAAAACTACTAGAGCTAATCAATGAATTTGGTAAAGTAGCAGGATACAAAATTAATGCACAGAAATCTCTGGCATTCCTATACACTAATGATGAAAAATCTGAAAGTGAAATCGAGAAAACACTCCCATTTACCATTGCAACAAAAAGAATAAAATATCTAGGAATAAACCTACCTAAGGAGACAAAAGACCTGTATGCAGAAAATTATAAGACACTGATGAAAGAAATTAAAGATGATACAAAGAGATGGAGAGATATACCATGTTCTTGGATTGGAAGAATCAACATTGTGAAAATGACTCTACTACCCACAGCAATCTACAGATTCAATGCAATCCCTATGAAACTACCACTGGCATTTTTCACAGAACTAGAACAAAAACTTTCACAATTTGTATGGAAACACAAAAGACCCCGAATAGCCAAAGCAATCTTGAGAACGAAAAATGGAGCTGGAGGAATCAGGCTCCCTGACCTCAGACTATACTACAAAGCTACAGTAGTCAAGACAGTATGGTACTGGCACAAAAACAGAAAGATAGATCAATGGAACAGGATAGAAAGCCCAGAGATAAACACACACATATGGTCAACTTATCTTTGATAAAGGAGGCAGGAATGTACAGTGGAGAAAGGACAGCCTCTTCAATAAGTGGTGCTGGGAAAACTGGACAGCTACATGTAAAAGTATGAGATTAGATCACTCCCTAACACCATACACAAAAATAAACTCAAAATGGATTAAAGACCTATATGTAAGGCCAGAAACTATCAAACTCTTAGAGGAAAACATATGCAGAACACTCTATGACATAAATCACAGCAAGATCTTCTTTGACCCACCTCCTAGAGAAATGGAAATAAAAATAAACAAATGGGACCTAATGAAACTTAAAAGCTTTTGCACAGCAAAGGAAACCATAAACAAGACCAAAAGACAACCCTCAGAATGGGAGAAAAATTTGCAAATGAAGCAACTGACAAAGGATTAATTTCCAAAATTTATAGGCAGCTCATGCAGCTCAATAACAAAAAACCAAACAACCCAATCCAAAAAGGGGCAGAAGACCTAAATAGACATTTCTCCAAAGAAGATATACAGTCTGCCAACAAACACATGAAAGAATGCTCAACATCATTAATCATTAGAGAAATGCAAATTAAAACTACAATGAGATATCATCTCACACCAGTCAGAATGGCCATCATCAAAAGATCTAGAAACAACAAATGGTGGAGAGGGTGTGGAGAAAAGGGAACACTCTTGCACTGCCGGTGGGAATGTGAATTGGTACAGCCACTATGGAGAACAGTATGGAGGTTCCTTAAAAAACTACAAATTGAACTACCATATGACCCAGCAATCCCACTACTGGGCATACCCTGAGAAAACCATAATTCAAAAAGAGTCATGTACCGAAATGTTCATTGCAGCTCTATTTACAATAGCCTGGAGATGGAAACAACCTAAGTGACCATCATCGGATGAATGGATAAAGAAGATGTGGCACATATATACAATGGAATATTAGTCAGCCATAAAAAGAAATGAAACTGAGCTATTTGTAATGAGGTGGATGGACCTAGAGTCTGTCATAGAGAGTGAAGTAAGTCAGAAAAAGAAAGACAAATACCGTATGCTAACACATATATTTGGAATTTAAGGGAAAAAAAATGTCCTGAAGAACCTAGGGGTAAGACAGGGATAAAGACACAGACCTACCAGAAAATGGACTTGAGGATATGGGGAGGGGGAAGGGTAAGCTGTAACAAAGGGAGAGAGTGGCATGGACATATATACACTACCAAACTAAAATAGATAGCTAGTGGGAAGCAGCCGCATAGCACAGGGAGATCAGCTCGGTGCTTTGTGACCACCTAGAGGGGTGGGATAGCGAGGGTGGGAGGGAGGGAGTCGCAAGAGGGAAGAGATGTGGGAACATATGTATATGTATAACTGATTCACTTTGTTATAAAGCAGAAACTAACACACCATCGTAAAGCAATTATACTCCAATAAAGATGTAAAAAAAAAAAAAGGTCATTCATGGTATTCATCTTCCTCTATCAACCAGAAAAACAAACAAACAAAAAAAACACCACCACCAGCATCTAATCCTCACTGACAAAAGCCCAGCTGGGCCCTCAATGATACAGGACTATTACTTGTCCTAAATCAGTGAGCTCCTTTACCCAAGTTAACTGTGAGCTCACTTTCGACTGTCTTCTCAAGGTCCCCTCGCTCTCAGCAGAATTCATTTGCTCCTACCTCATGGAGAAAACCCAAGCCATCAGGAAGGAACCTTCTCAACTTCCTCGCAGGCTCCACTTGCGTACTCATCCACAGTCGCAAGTGTCTTTCCCTCCTCCTCTCCTGTCTCAAAGGAATGAACGTCCCTATTCCCTCCCGAGACAAGCCTGCACTCCAGACCCTGGCCACCCTATCTTTTCTGGAACCTTACTCCCTTAGTTATTCTCTCTTCTACCTTCAGTCACTTCCCCTCCACTACTCTCAACTAAAATATAAGCTCTAGGTACCATGATACACAAAAAATATTCCTCCATGGACAAATGTGTACACATACACACACACACACACACTCCACTCAGTGCCCCTGCTTCTCAACTCCTATTCTATTCATCCATGACAACCTAGATTTAGACTTCAGAACACTCTACCAACTAAATAGCTAATCACCAAATTCATCTCCCATTTTTAATCTTTACCTGAACTTCCTGTGGCCTTGGACACACCTGACAGTTTTCCCTATGTAACACCTGGGCGATTTGGCAAGTTGCTTCCCTGAGCTTTAGATAGTTTATCTGTAAAGGACAATAACAATAATTATTTCAGGGAGAATTGTAAAAATTCTCTGACATAATATACGGAAACAACACCCAAAACCCTGGTGCTTAATACTATCATCTGTATTTGTGGATTTCCCTGGTCCTCTTTCTCTCTCCCCTTCTTCTGTCTGTTGTCGTCGGTCCTTGGGCCATCCCTGGGAATTTCAACTATCTGCATGGCTGGAACCACCAGTTCCAGTCCCTCCACAATACACGTCTCCAACCCTGACTTCTCTCCTGGGGTCTGGGTCTCCCAAGATCAGCTGAGTGCCCACAGGCACCCCAACTTTACTTCAAACTGAACTCACTATTGTCTCTCCAAACTTGCTCCTCTGCTGTTTTCCATCCCGATGAATGACACCCTCAGACAGTGAATCTTCCCAACGAGAAGCATCAAGAGTCACCTTTCTTCTTCTTCCCTCTTACTCCCCTCCCACTTTCCACCAGATCAGCAAACAATTCTTTCTCCTAAGTGATTCTCAAATCCATCCTCTCCTCTCCTTTCCCGCCATCATCACCTTAGGTCTGGTCCTCATTATGTCTACCTCGATTATTTCAACAGCCACTGGGCTTCTCCCTGCTTTCTTTTCACATACCTTAAGACAGTGACTTAAGCATTTATTTCACCTTTGATGATTCCGCAATGCTGCCAGGAAAAAGTCGACACTTCCAGAAATAGCAATGTACGACCCTAGACAAGACTGGACCAAGAATCTGAACCAAGATGCACCTCCTGCTCTCCTCGCTTCTGCACCACGACCCCTCTGCTCCAGTCCCACATACTTGGTGCTCCTTACCGGGCTCTGAACCTGGGCTGTTTCTTCTTCCTTTTTTTTTTTTTTCCTGTTCAGCCTGATAAATAATCCTATCCCTCCAATATTTAGCACTAAAATCACCTCCGGCATGAATTCTTTCCTCACAAACAAGAAAGAACAAAGCACTCCCTCCTTTGTGCCCCACTCTCTATTATTATTTATTACAAGGTATTGCTGTAAAGTGTTCCACATTCTAAGTTCCAGTTAATGATTTGTGTGTCTATCTTCTAAGGTCAGGCACTGTGTCATACTCACATTGTATCTTCAGAATTTAGCACAATGACTGGTGTACAGCAGATAGGAGGAGGAGAGATAAGGGAACTAAGATTTAACAGTTTGGAACTCAGCAAATGTCTGTTGAATGAATGAAGTAGTATAGCTGTCAATTACATTAGAATAATTGAAGAAGAGAGGAGCTGGTAAGACACGTGGACCTGACAGCTGGTGAGATGATCACAGAGGAACCTGAATGAGAAATGGAAAATGTCCACACTGATGAAGTCGTCTCCTGAAGATGTGAGGTCGGTCAGGTCAGAGGCTGGGGCTGTTGTCATTAAATGCAGGTGAATAGCTCCTATTTAAAGCACAATAGGAGAACAATTCCAACAGCCCAAGGACATTGGTCTTATAAGCAGGTTTTGGACTCTAGAACATTCTACATTATCATTTTATCAGACTTTATGCAAGCTTAGTACCTTTCAGTAGTCCCTCTACTATATCCATAAAGCACCTTAAGAACGGCAGACAAAAAAGACGTGTAAATGCCTGCTTATCAAATAAAGCAACCTAGCATTTGGTGTGACATACAATGGAGACTGGAGAGAGAACGATACCCCGAGCTGGGAACAGAGTGAAGCAAAGTAAAACTTGGAGAAAACCCGAGCTGAAACTGGCAGTGTTTTCCCAATAAAAAACATCTATAATTAACAGGCTTTCAAGAGTATTCGGCCATATATTACGGCATCACACCTCATAAAACATTCATTCAAAAGCCATATCAGGAATGCATATCCCAGCTCTATGAGCACGCGCAGATCACTGAAGAAGAGAGGACTTTGAAGTGAAACACCCACTGCCCTACATAGATGACCAAGCATGAAAGGGAGCCGTGATTGCTAAAAAAAAGAAATAATAATAAAATCGAGAAGAAAGTGTAATGTCAGGAATGTTAGGGTTATGTTAAATTATGCTACTAAATAAATAATATTCCTGAAGGAGTAAACACATTTCTCGAAAATACATTTGCAGATGTAAAGGGCTAGCACATACAAATAAGGGCAAGACAGCCACCCAAAATAATCTCAAATAGTTTTGAACTTTTAAATTTATATCAGTCATGATAATAAGATCAAGTCATGTAAGTGTACGGGTAAGATAAGGCATATTTCAAAGTCCTAGTAACTTAAAAAAGTGAATCAACGACCCAGGAACACACAAATAAGCCATGTGAACAAAACAGAGATCTCAGAAGGAGATCTGCATAAATGTACACTTATATGCTAGAGGTGGCACCAAAAATCTGTGGAGAAAGAGTGGATTATTTGGTAAATAGTGTTGAAGAATCTGACTCACAAGATGAACAGTTTTTAAAAAATAAAAATGAATTTACACCTCGTATCTTAAACTTCGAATCGTTTAAAAGCCCAAGAGTAAACCTATAAAGCTAAGAAAGTGAAGAGAGACTATAATATGAGCCTAGAATAGGGAAGCGTTTCTTAAATGACTCAAAATGCACAGCCCACAATAATGTTAAAAACTGGTGGGTTCAACTACATTAAAATTAAAGATTTTGTTGTTGTTGTTACTGAAAGGCACCACACACAAACTTATCAGACAAGTGACACACTGGGAGAAAGTATCCACCATATCCACAGCTAACAAGGCATTAACTTCTAGAATATACAAGGAAATCCACGTGAATTCTTTCAAGGAACTTTTTACAAGAAAAGGGGAAGAGACCCAATTCACAGAAACGGGAAATTAAGTACGTGAAGAGACGCTCAACCTCACTTATAAATCAAAACAAGGCAAAATTCAACCATGAGCCACAATAAACATCTAATGGATAGCAAAAATCAGGAAATTTGTTAATAAGAAAAGAAATCTTCGTGTAGAATTGGTGGAGATATAAAACTGACAACAATCTATGCAGTTCCTCGTAAAATCAGTATGCTATGCCCTAAGATCCAGCAATATTGCTTGTGGACGATACTGCCTCAAGAAACCCTTACCAGCAGATTCAATACACTCATGACTATAAGTATACGTTCCTTGGCGGGGAAAAGAGCATACATACTGCATGGAAGCCAAAAATACTTATAAAAATGTTGACCCTTTCATGTCCCTATTCCTAAAGTCGGCATGTTCTGTATGATTTTAACTGAACCTCTGCTGAAAAGGTAGGTAAGACTAAACAAAATGTTCTCGTTTCTCTTCACAGGTGAGGTTAAGGACCGAGAAAGCAGCAGATGCGACGACAGAAATGTTTGAGCCTGGGGACTGACAAACCTGGATCCGAGGCCAGGCCTCAGCTTGTCCATGTGACCTGGATAAACTCCAATCTCCACTTGCCTCAGTTTCTTTACCTATACAAGAGGGATATTACCCATGCTGCACAACACCCGGAAGATTACGGATAATCCATATAAAGCATTCAATAAATAGAAAGTGATTTTTTTTTTTAACCAGAAAAAAGAGCATCATGCACTAACCCTAACAGATTTTGGTGCCCTGCCTAATCTGCCTTCAACAGAACACCAAAACCTCAGCAATGGGCATGGAAATCAGAGAGACAGATTCTATATGAACCTATATGCCAGCTTTTTCCACTACAAAACAGGGTAAATAATCTCTCTCCTTCTATACACTTACTGAAAACTGTAAAAGTTAAGATTGGGAAGGCTCTTTTAGCTTCTGCGAAATGAATGTAAGGCTGCAGATGGTGGCAGTTATGACAGTGGTGACCCTGGGACTGGTGTCGGAGTCTTGACTCGACAAACATAATAAGGAAGCACCGTAGGCAGAATGTCGGGAGAATGCTCTTAGAAGAACTCCAGTTATCCGTGACTGAGTAACTATAGGACCTCAAAGCTGACCATGAAAACAATTAACCCAGAAACAAGATCAGATCCAAAGTCAGAACTTTACACATTACCTATTTAATGTACAATGAAGACGAAAAATTCCACTTGGGAATCTTTATAACCTGACGGCTAACATAACGTACATCACCATTTCTGCATCTGCAGCCTGGAGCAGTTGTTTTACTTCAGTCCTGAGTCCCAACCTGTGGACTTCAGGATCCTGGCAGAAGTCGGTAGACTGAACCCCTGTCCCACTCATACATGTACTACTATTTTACAAAGACGGGAAGATGCTGTGGTGATTCTTTACAATATATATCCAGTTAAGTAATATTAAAGAGTGACTTTGTCACTAAATATTACCAATCATCAGAAATGAGAAGTAAAACTCTGAACAAGTCAAAATCTTTGAAATCCTTTAGTAGTATAGTTTCCTGATTTTTGTAAGGGTTGAGAGCCACTGCTTTAAAGTTCACAATTTCCAATTGAAGATAGTTTTTATTTTATAACAGACATGAAGGAAAAGAGAGAGGGTTGTGAAAAACTGAAAATCCTAATGCACGTTTATCTCCATTCCTAGTCCTCTCTTGGCCATAAACTTCTCCTTGGCATTTCACATCAAAGCCAGCTACCCTTTCATTCTTAGTTCACAAGCCACTGCAATTGTTTAGAACAGACAGAAGTGGCAGTGCATTGTGTATTAAGAAAATATGCATATATCATTCCATTCCTTACTTATAGAAGAAAAGATCACTCAGGGGCTTCCCTGGTGGCGCAGTGGTTGAGAGTCCGCCTGCAGATGCAGGGGACACGGGTTCGTGTCCCAGGTCCGGGAGGATCCCACATGCCGCGGAGCAGCTGGGCCCGTGAGCCGTGGCCGCTGGGCCTGCGCGTCCGGGGCCCGCGCTCCGCAATGGGAGAGGCCACAACAGTGAGAGGCCCGCGTACCGCAAAAAAAAAAAAAAAATCACTCAGTTTATCTCCCTTTCCTCCCCCCTCCCTCTCCCCCACCTTCTCCCCCTTCTCCTGATGCTTTGACACAATTCTACAAGGTGGAAGTTATAGATCACTACAGATACTTCAATGGTTGAAGACAAAATAAATATTTTATCCAGCATATCCCACTGAAAATATACTCTAAATTTTAATTTATATTCTTCTCGGTGTAACATAAAAATCCTAGCTAAAGAGAGCCTCAACATGAAATGTTGCAAAAATAAGAAAAATAAACTTATTTCCATCTGGGGAGTATTACAAAACTATTTAATATATAAAGTGTATATGGATTTGCCCATGTCTTTTATAATATAAGCTTTTCAGTAAGTTATCCTGAACTGGGGTGAGGAAGTTGGGGGGCTATGTACAGTGGTCATACAGTATGTAGGGTAGTGGAGTATGAAGAGAGCTATATATATCATTTATTAATTTTTTAATTTATTATTTCTTTTCTGGGATGTAAACTATGTCCTAGGGGTAAACCAGAAATGTTGTTTTTTACTCTAAGAAGTTAAAATATGCTAATATGACCTTTCAAAAAGATACTGTTCACTAAGACCTGACATAAAATATGTGTAAATTAAAATATGCCATTAGAATGTTGGCAGCAGAAAACAAATCACAACGATGCAAACACAGCTACATCTAGTAACTAACACAGAGGAAGTGTAAATTTCAAACATGGAAACAACAACAATAAAACCCCCTAATAGCGCTGGGTAGAGAGGAATGGGAAAAGATCTGGAGATTTAGGTGAAGTTAATCTCGAGTCAGTGTTTATCAGCTCTCTTTTAGAAAAGCAAAAGGCCATCTGAATCAGCGTTGCCATCTCTTCCTTAAGCGGCCACTTTCCAGATCACAAGAGAGCCAAGCACTATAAAGCAGAAGACTCTTGTTCAAGTCCCAGCACGTCCATTTACTAGTATGACCACTGACAAGTCACATTTTATCAGCCTCAGTTTCCTCGCTCCATCAAATAGAATAAATGAATCCTATTCCAGACTGTTAAACAGAGTAATAAATTATACAGGAGATATAGAAAATGCGCAATGAGGATCTAAAGGCCATTTATTATGATTCCTGGGTTATTATTTAATTAGTATCAAATTCCACTAGGGTGGGAATAAATCCTGTTCCTAAATAGGGGACAAGTTTGGGAGGTCACAAAGGCTGTTCTATTTTATCTTGAAACAGAATGACAGATGTTGAGGAAAGTCCTCAGGTGAATTGATGAATCAGCGGGCCAGGAGTATACCTGGGTATAAAAATAGAGGCAAAATACTATGGTTGTACAGGTCTTTCAAGAGTCTCTCTTAATGACTTGTTTTCACTTTTAATCTCATCATGTATTTGGCAAGAAGAGGCATAAACACAAGCTTCTCACAATTAAATTCAAACTTAAGAAGTCCACATCTATCTAGAAAAAGATAAAATTAATTGCTCAGCGCTCATAGTGTATCTTGGCTACTTAATGCTAACACAATGATGCCAATTACTGATAATATCACAATGCTCAAAGCACCTGCATTTTAAAAGAGATTAAAGTTCTGAAGGCTACTGGAATAATGGGATCTTATAATTTAAATTACCTCCATGCTGCCAATAAGAAAAAGAAAGGGAGGGAGGGGAAAGTACAAATGTACCAGGCTGAGTAACTACAAAAGATTTTCCTCTCAAAGCAAAATTAATTATGTAGTAAATAATATTTCACTACAAAAAACATCAGCATTAGAGTGGTATAGTCGGCATAGGACATCACAAATTTAAATTCTACAACCAACCCTGCTTCCCGAGAAAGCTTGACCACCCAATAAGGTGAAGGGGCTAAGTGCACATAGTACTGTGATTTTGCACTTTCCCTCCCTGCTACAGAAAGAGGCTCTTCTTTGCAGAATCTCACTTTCCTCCCCTCTAGTCATTTGTATGGATCCCTTCTTCCAAAAGAAAGAGAAAGAAGATACTACTGGCTTTAACTTCATTCAAACATTTAAATTGAGGCTACAATCTTCCCATCAAACTGCCTCTCACCTCTTCTCAACCATCACACCTCCTTTAGTGTCCCTCCACAAGACTGGAGTTCAACCAGGTAGACAAATAAAGGTGGGGAAACAAGACCGGGCTTTCACTGGGGGAAAAGTCCGTCTGATTTAGTCCGCAGAGGAGCTGCCAGGGAAATGAAGAAGCAAAAACTCTGCGCATAAAACCAACCTTTCCTCTAGCATTTTGTTCTCCACCTATGCACTTCTGAGATGGAGTAAGACAAGCAATGTGAAACTGTAACCTACCCAGTGAATTTGAGAAAAGTCGTTCTCAATTTTACTCTGATGAAAAATGGCATTTAATGAATAAAGATGTCAGGCTTCTACCTTTAAAAGTACCTCTGTCTCAGCAAGAGAGGCTGGCTAAGAATCCCCAACTGGAATTAACAAGCCAGACATCAGACTAAACATCTCAGAACTAGCTGCCCCTCATTCCCGGTCACTACCTTTCCAGTGTGTGTCTGCATCACGAACTCCCTCAGTTCCTGACAGCCTGCTCTTCCAAAATGGAAAGCAAAGAGCCTGGACTCCTCTGTTTCACCGGCTGAAGAGCTGGTGAGATTTCTTAGCCCGGACACCAAGCCTCTTGCTCCCCTTTCCACCTTACAAATCACCCTCAACTCATCCTCTTTCTCCCCCAGGTCCCCACCCCTCCCACTCACATTACTCTTAATAACACCCAAGCCACCCATTTCTGTAGATAACCCCTGGCCTGGAGAACAAAGTGAAGAACAAAGAGCCGCTGCTTCAGGCGGCAGCAGGAGGAGAGGCGAGGGTGGAGAGGGCAGCTGAGGACTGGGAAGCCTCCCGGGCACAAGCAGCCCAGCCTGGAAAGCTCCTGCCTAGGGTGGGTGAGGAAGCGGGGCAGGTCCCGTGGGCGCCGCGTGCTGCCACGCGCCTTATCGCCGGGGTCCAACACACCCGGGTAGCAAAGCCACGGAGTTTGGAGAGATCCTCCTGGACAGAAAGCAGCCAGGGGGGCGCGACCTAGAAAAGGCACGGCGAGTGAGGCTGCAGCGCGGGAGCTGCAGATCCGCTGAGTGACTGAGTGACAGCCCAGCGCCCGGCCCGCGGGCTCGCAACCCAGCCCCGCACCTGGACCAGGCGGCCACCCTGCTCCCTCAGGGCGCTCTCCTCTCCGGGGACTGGCTTCCGGCGGGCTCCGCGAGCTGGAACCGGCGCGACTTCACTCTTCCATCCTGGGACCCGGCGGCACGTTACAGACAGCCCTGCACTTCCTGTTTGAAACACAGGGGAGAGAAAGACCGAGAGAGATCCGAGTGCCGGCCAAGCGGAGGGAGGGACGCAGGCCGGCGAGGAGAGCGGACGAGGGGGCCGCGGGTTGCATAACCACCGCCGCCCGCCTCGCACGGTCCGCGGCACCCAGCGCTCTCCCGGAGGGCGACCCGCCACCCCGGCGGCCCGCGAGGTGGCTGCCCGCGGCCCGGCCTCCCCCTGCCGGCGGCCTCGCCTGCGGCGCACTGGCAGCCCTTCCGTTTCCAGCCCCCGCCTGGGTTTCCCCCTCCCCGCGCGGACCTAAGTCAACTACAAGCTGTCCGCCTGCCTCAGTGTTCCTCCTTTCCTCTCCTCTCCGCCCCCGGAAAAAAAAAAAAAATCGGCCGGAGGGGAAGGTATAAAGACAAGCTGAGCCTTTCCAGGGGAGAGGAAGCTGGATTTACGCACAATTTTAAACTTAGCCACATCCCAGTATATCCACTACAGCTCAGCTGCCGAAAGAGCTTCTGGATGGGAAATTACTTCTCTTGCGCCTGGCTGACTCAAAAGGGAGAGCGTTCATGCAGCAGCCACGAACTGCCAAAAAAAATAAAAAAGTATTCCGGGCTCCTAGGCTGTCTACTGGGATCCTTACCGGCACAGAGCCCTAATATTTACATAAACCAATTCCACACAAAAGATCATCATATAGGGCATTCTTCCAGAAAACAATTAAGTATTTCTCTGGGCGTATGAATCACAGAGCAGTTCCAAAGTTCTGCGTTTGTCCATTTTGTCACCCTCTGACTTGGGTGAACTTCGGGGTAGTGTTTAAAAGATAGTAAACAGGTGGTTTAAGAATCTGCCACAGGCAGAGTGTACCAGCTCCAGGAGTCCGCTTATGCGTTCAGTGCCCAGTTTCTGGGCTTCCAGGTGTGGACAGATTCACCGGTGCCCTGCGTGCCCTTGCACACGAATCTATCAGGTTGCAAGGCACCTACAGCACTGTCTCTGATAAACAGCTCCTTTTATCATCAAGGTGATAGCTTAAATAAAAGTTATTCCTGTTTCAAAACTCAACATGGAGAACAGAATATAAAGGATGATTATTCTACATAAAAACTTAAATTTTGACTGAAAGAAAGAAACTGATGGACATTAAGCTCCTGCTAAGCGTCAGCATCTCATTTTAATCTCCCTTTAGTCTTAATATTTCCCAACAGATCTGCAAAAGTCCTATTCTCATATTCCCAATTGAGGAAGCAGGGTCAGAGAAGTTAAGTAACTGTCCTGATGTCTTAGCTAGAAAGTGGTCAAATGGAGAATTGAATAAGAGTTCTTTCCTAAGTGTAAAATCTGGGCCATTTCCTCTAAGCTCTGCTTATTCTCAAAACAATAGTGAATTCTCAGAGAAAAATCAAGCCCATCGACCATCTGTGATCCATTCCTTCATCTCCAAACGAGCCTGCAATTCCATGCTATCACTCTGTTGCACTAGCTAGGCTCCTTACCCACCTGAATAATATGTACCTTGATTACTTGAGCAGAGGACACCGTGCTCTTTCCCATTATCTACCACTGGCTCTGTCCGCCTTTTCAGAATTACTCGGTGGCAAAAGTTCAAAAGGTTCTAGGATAGCCACTCATATGCCAAGGTACAAAGTCTATCCAGTTCAGAACCTAATCTGCTGACTAATGTTTGTTCCCTGAATTCTCTTCCAACTGGGCCCTTTCAAGAGGAAGGCAAACAAACAAACAAAAACCACACCACACAAAACAAAACATGCATGGACTCCACTCTTAGTGAAACTTGAAATTCTCTCACTTTCCATCTCCTTCTGCTTTGGCACTTAGTTCGCACTCACCTGTCAACAGCATGCTGCCGTGAGCCTCCTGACAAGCCAAGAAACAGAGCATGTATTAAGAGGTGATTAAGAAGCTTGGCAATGAGACCCCAGATACTTGAGCGGAGAGTGAGGGAGAAAGTGAGTGCTTTTGTCTTGTCTGCTGATGAGCTATGTCTCACTCGCCCTTCCCCACCACCTCACTCAGCAGCACAGACTCTGGAGCTGTAGGGCGTGCAGGTGAAGGGCAAGGACAGTTCAAGTGTGCCGGTAGGGGCTGGGCAGGGGCAGATGCACTCCCGTCCTTCAGGTTCGCACAGTGGTATGCGGGCTTATTACTAAAAACCTCCTGAGGGATCTTAGCATGCTTTTAGGTCCAGGTCTGCCTCTGCTGCCATCATTTTCCTTCTCTCAGTCCCTGGCTTACCCTGGGCCTGTCCACTCTTCATTTCTTTTCACAAACCTAATGCTTCTTCCCAAAGCACTGCCATTGCTTTCCCACAAAGTACCTGGTGGGAGGGAGGGAGGAAGGAGGGCACTGAACTCAAAACTTCTCTCAATTCTCTCATTTAAAAAAAAAAGTCAATAATTACCATGTTTTGGATACAATTCTATTTTAAAATACCTTTTGGTATCCCTGCCTTCATTTCTGTTACTCATAAATCCAAGAGCCTAAAAGGAAAACCTCTAAAGAAAAATGAAATTCTTGAGACAAAGCAAAGGAAACATGCTTAAATTAAGCTGTCTGGATCCCAAAGTTCATAGTTTGGATAATACAACATCCTAAGACTGCATCCATTCCTGACAAGTATATAACCTAACAATCACAAGACCAAAGCATCATATCGTACTTTCTCACAGCTCAGCTATTCTCCTGCCCCTTCTGTATTTCATGGAAAGTGTTTCTTCCTTGCCACCGATAGGCAGAAAAAAATATTAAAATAACAACCTCATAAAAAGAGAAAAAAAAGCTCCCAGGTAGGCACAACTGACTCCACAAAAAATAAAACTGATTTTGGAAGAATACTGGAGGTTAATTTTGCAAGTCTCCACTCCCTAAGTACCACAGTCCATGGACCAAGACAGCAAAGTGTGAAAGCCATTTTAGCGGCTCCAAATTAAGTGACAAAAGATAGCTTTCCTGAGGACTAATGGGTGTGGAGAAAGAGATGATAAACTCATATCCCAAAACGATGCTCCTTATCTTTCTTCATCTTAAAAGAGAAAGACCTTACTTTGGTGATTAAAAATGTCTGCCACACGATTTGTCTGTGTGAGGAATCTTGGCCATTATTACAGCTGGATTTTCTGCAAACAAAAAAAGAAAAATGACAACAAGCCATCTGGTTACCTAAGAGGCTGTCTCTCTGTAATAGCAGCCTTCACAGCGGCATCCCTGTCTCTGTCTTCACTTCCAGGGTAGCACATGCAACAGGCTTTTCTGTGAAGGAGGTCTCTGGCACTCACACTCATCTCCCGGCCTCTACAAAACCTGGGCCGTGGCTTTCAAGGAAAATGTCTTCAGAGCCAACTGGCTGGCTTGATTGGCATTTACCCACGGACGGTTATTAGCCATTTTCAAGGAGCCAGAGTGTCATTTCCCATGGCAAAAATGTAGCAAGGGGATGCAAATCACCTTTTTAAAAAAGTCTGCCTGCGAGGTGGTTTAGGCTCCCTCCTAGGCACAAGAGTCTCCTGGTTTCAAGCAAGTTGAGAAGGAAAACACTACTCAGAACACCTGCAGCATTACTTGGAAGACCCAGCTACACGTCAGAAACACAGGCTTGGGTGGCTACAGGCGTGAGCTGGTATGTCCCTGAGCTCAGTGCTTCAAAGCACACACATCTTGAGCAGAATTAGTAACATTTACATAGGACTCACACATGCCCTGCCTCACTGGATTCTCAGAACTGCCTTTGCAAGGAGGTCTCATTACCACTATGCTAGAAGTGGAGCTCATAGGTGGTGTTCTCAAAGCAGTAGGTAATGGAGCTAAAATTCACCCTGGGTCTGTTCTTCCTCTGGATTGAGAAGAAATGAGTAGGTGCATTTTGGCTGTGGATTTATTATTCTGTGCTACACATCTTTTACTCAGAAGAATCTCTCTCAACTATATCACGTGATTTCATCAACTTCCCAAGTTGTTTGAAAGAGTAAACTATAAACATGCATTTTCCAACGGGCCAACTGATTCTTAGCAATATGTCAATATAGATTAGGTTAAACATGATCTTAGGTTGCAGCTGAAAAGTATTTAATAAAATAATAAATAAGACAGATCCACAGGTCGATCAAACTGTGATGGACAAAATCTTTTTTTTTTTTTTTTTGGTCTGAGTTGGGTCTTTGTTGTTGCACGCGGGCTTTTCTCTAGTTGCAGTGAGCGGAGGCTACTCTTCCTTGTGGTGCACGGGCTTCTCACTGCCGTGGCTTCTCTTGTTGTGGAGCACGGGCTCTAGGGCGCGTGGGCGTCAGCAGTTGTGGCGCCACGGCTCAGTTGTGGCTCGCGGGCTCTAGAGCACAGGCTCAGTACTTGTGGCACATGGACTTACCGTTGCTCCACTGTGTGTGGGATCTTCCTGGACCAGGGCTCGAACCCGTGTCCCCTGCATTGGCAGACAGATTCTTAACCACTGCACCACCAGGGAAGTCCCAATGGACAAAATCTTAATACATTTTTTCCAAGTTTCCCCTCTCATTCTTCAGTTAGTATGCAAATATACATGTAAAGTGAGCCATGATGGCTGATGTACTGTGATTCAGTGAACATAAATATGAAAGATTAGCAGGAAACCATATAGGCTTGACTAAATGCAAATACTTGTACATAAGTTAAGAGTATTCAAACTGTTCCTGGCACAGACTGCTAACATGAACAGCCTTGGGTTATTTACTGACTGTTGATCATGATGTGTATGGTGTAGACTAAACACTGTCCTATAAGACATTTTTCTTTGGAAGGCGTGTTTTGTCTGTTCATTGTCTGTAGTGGGTATTTCTGCCCCTTATTAAAAAAAAATTTAAAAATTCTCTTTGGGCATCCGTTTAAAAATAATACATTAAAAACCCAACAACTTAAAATGATTTAACAGGTCCAATAAATAGAATGTTTATTACTAAGAAAATAATGTTCTTAAAAAGATTTTTTAAATATATAAATATCTACAATTACACACTGGGAAGTAGCAATATAAGAGTTGATAGGGAATAAGTCATATTGTCTACTGAGTATATCAATTCTCAACCACCTATTATAACGGAATCTTCAAGAAGAAAAGCAATTTACAAATAATTTAAGGTGGCAAAGCTGGACAGTTTGATCTTCATCTCCTTTCCTTTGCCTGCAGTGGAGTGACTAAGGCAAATAGCATGAAAGAAACAAAGTGCCTGGAAAACCCAGAAACGTTATTATAAACTTTTGAAAGATTATTCATCAATTTTTAAACTAAACCTAGCTAAACAAATTCCAACCACTTTACATGTATTGACTCAATTATTCTGGACAACTCTATGAAGCAAGAACTACCATTACTTCCATATTACAGACCAGGAAACAGACAAGAGCTATTAAGTAATTTGCCTAAAGTAATACTACTAGCAAATACCAGAACTTGGGCAGCCTGGCTGGCCACAGAATCTACTTTTAACCAACACATTTTACTACCAATGGGGTACCATTGGCTTGGGCTTGCTTTCTCCAGCATGAAAGTTCACGGGGAATAGTCCCATGCTAAGGCAGAAGGAGAGAAGTGAAAGGTCAGGGGTTTTCCTTTCTACAGCAAGAATGGAACCACTGGTTGTACACGGTCAGGGATGCAGTGCCTGCTACATGTTGCTGAATAAATGAATATTTAAAAGAAAGGAAAAGATATCTGCCGAACAGCCAACTCAGGAAGAAGGGCTGCTTCCTTACCTTGACCAGAATCCTGGATTGCAAGGCTCCAGGATTGCCCGCCTCCAGCACAACTGAATTAGCAAGGGAAGGGAATGCACTGAACTCCACGTGCTTTGATCTTGACAAAGCATTTGATAGTGCCCCATACAATCAGGATGGCCAAATCAACTGAAACTTACGTGGCTACAAGAACCACACAGGAGTTAAGCAGGCTGGAAAGAAAAACACTGGATACATCTACCAGTGTGATGAAGAAAAGAACCACAAGGAACAGTATTCAATCTGTATTCAAGTAACTTAGAAATTATTCACACTGTTATAATCAAATTTGCACATAACGTTAATCTGGGAGGGGTGAAAAGGGCAAATGAGGGCAAGCCAAATGACTTAGTTAAATTAACAGAGAGGTGAGGAAAAACAGGAAGTTTGGTTTCATTTCTGTTCTCCCTTTAATTTTCAGGGAGGGGCTGAGGATGCCCATTGGGTAGTAACCGCCTCTAGACCTGAAATGCCAAGACTGAACTAAAGGTAAAGTAAGCAATAGCAAACTGGATATGTTTAAGATTTTAGGACCTTCGGTCTGAACTTCAAAAAGCATGATCCTATTATTCCACACACCATCAGTAAAGTTCCACGGGAAATAATATTCCTTTCAACAAGAAGACTTTGTTAGCAAAACTCAAAGAAATGAAGGGGCTCAAAGGCTGAATTTAGAGGTCAGATGAAAAAGTCAGTGGTGTATGTATAATCTGGCCCCACTACAAATATGCTGCTCAGGCAGAAGGTCATGAGAATGGTTTGTAAACATACGGCAGGATAAAGAACAGCGGAGAAGGAAGAGAGAAGAGAGCAAAAACTTGGACTAACATTATTTTTTTAAGCATAAATTATAATTTCTAATTTTTTTTAATGTTGAGAATTTGCTTCTCCCTTGGTAGAACTGTTTGCTCTCCCAGCAAAATTTATACTTTAAAAGTCAGTCGTTGATTTAGAACTCAAGAAATGGAAGCAGGAGGGGTCTGCAACATTTGGAAGAAAAAAAAAAAAGGCCTAACTTCATGCTAGGTCCCAGGAAATGTACAAGTGAGCATCATACCACTCAACTCCTAAGAGACTGAAGAGCTGAACTATTAGCTGTGTAGCCACCATGCCCCAGGCAGTGGACTCCACAGCTGATGAGAGATTGACTGAAGGAAATGCTGCATGTTCCATTTCCTTCGAAATAAACAAACAAAAAAAGCCGGTGGGGCAGGGTAGGGGACTTAGCACAAAGGCATAAAGTTTAGAGCCATAGTGCATTCTATTGTAGATGAATGGGAAAATTTATGTGAAAATGATGGTGCTCTGAGATTATTTAATATCTATACGGAATAATAAGCAAACGATGAAACCTAAATAGACAGATCTTCCCCAAGGTTTGATTCCTGGCCGCCTCCTATGGTTTATAAATCATCCACACGATGGCAAACTCACAATTGGCCTCAGAATGTCTACAGGCCCTACTCCCTTATCTGACTGCACTCAGAATCACCTGCAGGCTTTTAAACAGAATGTCTGGGGCAGGGGGTGGGTGGGTGCTGCTGGTGGGCATGGGGTGTTCCCAGAATCTGTATGTTTAAGGACTCCCAGGTGACCCTATGCTGCAGTCTGGTTGGGGAACCTTTGCTGCACACGTTCTACTCCTTTCTAGACACTGCCACCAGAATCAGTCACATCAGAGACTAAATGATTCCCCTTCTTAAGAACGTTTAATGGAATAACCTTCAAAGGCAATGGAATGGAGTCTAAATTCCTTAGCAGGACACTTGAGACCCTCTGTGATCTGTTCCCAAACTACTTTTCTGCCCTCCTTCCCTCCCACATCCCTCACTCTGTCACAGCGCCATTCCCAGAACACATCACACGCTTCTTTTATGTCTTGGGCACTTGCTGCCCCAATGTTCCCTCAGCGCTGCTCAAGTTATTTTTCTCCGTGAAACCTTCTCTGATCTTTCCAATCAAAATCAGTCTCTCCTTCCTCTCAACAAATGTTCAAAAAAATTAGCTCATGCAGGAATTACAGCATATACCGCGTGCTGAGCTGAATTACACCAAACTGCGTAGGTGGTGGTCTCCCCCTGAAAGCAGGGGCATGTAACACACTCATTTTTCATACTGTGAATGAGAGACAGACCTAGGCTCAAAGTTTAGCTCTTCCGGTTACTTACTAGCACTGTAACCCTTGGTAGGTTATTTAAATACTATGAGCCTCAATTTTATAATCTTTGAAATGGGACACACACAAAATGATTCCTACCTTCATGACTAATTTGAGGATAAAACAGGAAAAGTGGCCCAATGCGGACCCCCTAAAATGCACCAAAATGACAGCTGTTGTAAATATCATTTATCAATTTTTGCTTCCTATCCTACCAGAATGCATTGCAGACATAGTAAGAGTTCCAGAAGTATTTGCCTCCACTCAAAAACAAACAAACAAAAGCATTTGCTTTCAAAGTAATAAGCAGTGATTTCTTAAAGCCCTTTCTCCTTGCCCGATTTTGTTCTGTTATGAAGGGCATTTCATAATATTTCTATTGAGAAGTCATCTTTCCTTCAAAAATCCTTCAAAAATCAATGTACAAAATTCTAAAGAACAAGCCCTGTCTGTCCCTCCTCCTCCAGCTTGGCTTTCTGCTTTGAACTACAGTAACTGCACTGCCCAGAGAATTGCCCGCTTCACCCTCACAACAAACAGCACTTTGTAGGCAAACTGGAGGCGAGCCCAAAGCAGGAGGGGGCACCAAGGAAAAGGAGTTTGGGCCAGAAACTGAGCGGACACCCACATTATCATCCACACTGTACCACAGGTAAGGAGAGAACAGGAAAGGAAAGAAGCTCAGATCAACGCAAACCTTCCCACCAATTCCCAAGCCTCCAGCTCACCACTCACCCAACGGGAAAGACTCCCGAGGCTCACAGAGCGCACGCGGGTCCCCAGCTGCCTAACACACACGGCCATTGTTGTCAATAAAACATCGTCCTATGTGATAGCTTCTTATCCTCACCAAACCAATCCTATTGCCGTTATCACCCCACCCCCTCCACCAATTACAGGAGATGAAACCCAAGTCGGGAAGTCCAAGGCCACACAGTCAGTAGCGATCAGAAGAGTGCCAGGACTAAACTCAAGTCATCTAAGCTCCAAGTCCTTGGCCCTTCCCACGGACTTTTATGAAGTGTGAAAAGCAATTTTTAAAACTTTCTCAGAAGCTCACCAAATCCACTAGTTGTAAAGGTAAGAGTTTCTGTCCTCTTAGAAACAAATCTGGTGCCAAGAGTGAGGGCTGTCACAGCAAGGAGGCCCCACCTGCAGCCCTTAGAATGATCAGTCTGGTATCTTAGGACAGTGTTCCAGGAAGACCCTTTAGTTTCTGTTCCTAGACAGAAACTGTCTCCTGACAATTCTGTTTGTTCATGTGGTTTGGGGAGGAGGTATTAGGGAAGGAGTATAATTTTCTTTTTTTTAAAATCAAACCCTGCTCCTGAGTTTAAAGCTGAGGTGATATGGAAAGCAAAAAAAGTTTGTACAGCCTATGTGCAATCCTTGTCGTGAGAAGAGTACAAGAGGCCATAACGCAGTCCTCAAAAGCACAGATTCTGAAGCCATGACTGCCTGGGTTCCAATCACAGCTCTGTCGCTTCCAGCTCTGTGGCCTTGAGTCCCCTGGCTGCTCACAGAGATGGGGAAGTACAGCCAGACAGGGCAACTGGGCCTTGTTGTTCTCTGCTACAAATGGGCTGTTGTGAGGAACACATGACCTAATACATATAAAGTGCTCCAAGCAGTGCCAGGCATGTGTAAGTACTACGCAAGTGTTTCCTATTATTATTTCCAGAATAGATTACTCTCTACAATTGTGTTCTTTTTCAAGTGTATTTTAGAAGGCTGAAGAAGACTTCTTGCACAATTTGTTAATCCATAACGCCCCAAACCAGCACAACGATTATTTACAAATTTCACTTCCTGATAGGATCTTCCAGGATTTCCATCTGTGGACTAGAGTCCCCAGAAGAACAAACAGTGGAATTCGAAGAATCTTCCTCCTTCCCAGCAACAGTGCAAGTAAATCTGTACCCATTCTCTCCATACTACAAAGGGGCTTCCACGCTGAGAAACTAAATAAAACAAAACGAAGAACTTATAGCATTGAACTAACTAACGTAGGGGAACATCTGTAAAATTTGCTTTATATTCTGAAAACAACCAAAGCGTTAAAAATTTAAAGTTATACCCGCTGAGAAAGACATGGTTCAGGTCACAGAGGGACGGCAATCCTAAGGACTGGGGTAAAACCTGCTGATGAATCAAAAGGTTTATTTCCCAGAAAATGCTGGAATTCCAAGAACAATGTGCTACCCCTGGGATGATTAAGAGAAAAATGGTTTTAAAAATCCCCTCTCAGGCTAAAAGTCTAGACTCAGCTAGTAACAGAGCTGCTAGAGTATCACCTCTCCTCTCCTTCGGAGAGGGCGTAGGTACAACAACAGATTAGACTTAAACAATGGAAGGATTTTCCCCAGGACAGCAGATAAAACTAAAGACAGGAGCACTAGAAGGAAGGGTCACAACACAGGTCTGGGGTCATGGCCTGCCCGGGGGCACCCAGCCAGGAAGAGGGGCTAAAACTCAGCCTGCACTGACCTCCAATCAGCGTGCCTGGCGGGGCAGGTGCAGCCCTGCGGCCACTGACTTCACACGAAGGGACCATGGGGGCTACACCAGTGGCACTGAGCACACCAGCCCCCCGCAAGCCAAACAAGCTGGAGTCCAGAGCCATCCGGGAGCGGCGGGGCTATCGCCGCTCAGACAATGCCGTGGTTTACGGGGTGGGGGAAGAGTGCTTGTCTGTACCGTGGAAACGTTTTCAGCTTTCCTGGTTTACTTTGTGACGCCAGCTGTCCTGTCGTCGCCTCTTCCTTTCCTCACTCTATATTCTCCTGACCTAAATCCTTTCTTTTCCTTTTCACTCCAATTCTCCTTTTCAAGAAGCCACCACACAAGTGGACGTGCACACTAGGAACGGCAAAACAACAGCCCTCTGCCCAACCAGAGCTTCTGCGCTATTTCTGAATATTTATCACATCACAATGTTCCCTTCTCATGTAAGGACTCCTCTTTCATCTCCCTCTCCTCCCTATAACCCCCAAATCAATGTTAAGATATAACGGAGTATTCCTCTTCACCTATCTTCTGGGGGGGACGATCCTTCTTGCCCTCCAAGCGGCTCTGACCCTTTGTTCTCTACCAAGGGGCCCACCTGCCTCCCCCCCACCCCCGCCCCCGTATCTTCTCCTACCTGCTGCATTCCCATACTCCGCGTATTTCTCTCTGAGTCTGTCACTCCTCAGGCAGGACAACCCCTTCAAATGTAACCACTCTGGATGTAACAAACCAAATTTAAAGGGCAGAAATTGTTACCATTACAAGTATGGGGATTTGGGTTTGTTTTGTTCTGCTTTCTGTATGGGTGTGTGTGTTGTGTGTGTGTTTTGTGTGTGTGTGTGCGTGCGTGTGTGTGTGGTACATAAAACGATGACATCATTTTGCTTTGTTTCCACTTTTTAAAAGTGTATTATGCTTTTATTTAAATCATATGCTTCCATTTACCTGGCCACTAAAGGGCTATCTATCTCTAAGGGCCTAAGCTCACAGGCTGTATCCAGCCCACAAAGCTATTTTGTTTGGTCTGCAGGAAGTTCTTTTTAAAACGTCGTGTTAGCCAATCTTTTAAAATCAGGAGATTTTTAAGTAATCCAGATTTCTGGCTTACAGTGAAAAAATCAGAAGATCTGTCAAGACTGGCCCACATTCCCATATGGCAACAGTTGGCTGCTGAACAGATCTGCTCAACAGGCCCCTTTTAGACAGGACCTGCAGTTGCTGGTTCAGCCCAGGTTCACCCCCCACTCCCTCCTGATCACCCTACCCTGAGGTTGAGTACCAGCTGTCATAAATTATCCCATGTGAGGCCCGCTTCGGGCAGTGTTTGGGATATGCCTGAGACCACAGCTAGCATCTAACTCTCTCTGGTTAGAGCACAAATTACAGATGTAATTATAAAGTTTCTGCTTCGTACAGAATTTTCCAGGTACAAATAATTCATAAAGAAAAGAACTTAGAACTAAACAAAAAGGAAAATGTCCCATAATAGAGAAATACTAGAAAAGAACTAAGTTGAAAGAGAAAGCCTCTGGGTGTGTGTGCATGCGTACGTGCGTGCATGTGCGTGCGTGTGTGTAGGAAGGGGATTCATTTGTGCAAGCTGTGTAACACTGCAGACCATTTCCCAATTTGTACTTGGTTACTGGCTAAATGTTAATATGAACAATAGAACCATTAAAGTAGAAACTCTAACAGAGTGAATTCACTCCACTGAAATAATTATATTGGAGCATAATCAATCTATGAACAAGACAGACTACATATCACATAGATATATGGATATTTCTTGATTCATCATCATTAACTCAGAGGATATGGGTAATGATTACTTGTCTTTAACTGCATATATTTGTGATAGCATTTATTCAGCAAACATTGGGATAAAACACCTTAACAAATATTAGCTACATCTTTATATACTTATGTACAGTAGTGTTGTAGGGTCAGATCTAATTAGGAGGAGGGCACTCAGTGCGTGCTATTACAAGTGGCATTCTATCACCAATATTGATGATAAAAGAGAATAGGGCTAGAAAAAGCACCAAAATAAGTGATTTTACATTACCCTCTCAATTCTAGAATCAACTTTCACTCAAGTGGTTTTACCGACAGGTTGACGTTTTCTAAAACCACTGTGCGCTGATGAGAGCTCTGGCCTGGAAGCCTGCAGAGCTGGGTGCCCCTATAGCTCTCCTCAGCTGTGTACCCACGCTTCAGATCTGGTCCGTAAATGAGGAGCATGAACTAGACAAGCTGTAAGGTCTCTTTACACATCAAAATTAGATTCTCTTTCTTTAAAAGAAATATTAATAATATTATAAAATGAATACAAAGAAATCTAAGATAAACGAGAAGAGTGCAGTACATTAAGAGAATGAGTTTTGAAATAAACAAAACTAGCTTCAAATTCCACCTCCACCACTTCTTTGTGATTTTTTTTTTGCAAATCACATAACCTCTCAAGCCTCAGTTACCTCATCTCTAAAGTGGGAATAAGTCCACCTTCCACTCAGGATTGTTTTGTAGATTAAATGAGAATGCATGTAAATTCCAGGGCATAGGTCTGGACAATCTGTAAATGCCTAAGAAATGATTATTGTTATTAGCTATGGGTATTCCATAAATCGCTCAATTACTTCTTGACCAGTTCAGTTTTAAAAAAAACACTAGTTATATCTGATAATAAACTAATTTTAAAAGCTTATTTCAGTAGGGTGCCATTGCAAGAATCATGGGGGTCATTTTCCAAAGACTTTTAATATTCAAATAATTCTCAGAACTGGCTTGGGAACAAGAGAATTTGACAGACGGCACTTCATTCCCAGTGTGATGGGCATGAATCTGTCCCGTCTCCACTGAGTGAGCTCTGCAGAGGCAGCTTCCTGGTGGCTGACAGCCTTCAGAGAGAACGGCTGCCTTGCACTTCCTTCCTTCTCCCTGCTTTGTAGAATTCATTGCAGTACTGGTGATCTTTTGATGCTGAGATTTAGCAATGGGATTTATGGGTTGCTGGGGAAGTGAAACCTTCTCTGGCAAAGCTCCTATTACCAGCAAGCAGAGAAGGAAAGTAAAAGGTTTTTTAAGGAATTAAATGTTCATGGGATTTCCCTGGTGGTGCGGTGGTTAAGAATCCGCTTGCCAATGCAGGGGACACGGGTTTGAGTCCTGGTCCAGGAAGATCCCACATGCTGCAGAGCAACTAAGCCAGTGCGCCACAACTACTGGGCCTGCGCTCTAGAGCCCGCGAGCCACAACTACTGAGCCCGCGTGCCACAACTACTGAAGCCCACGCGCCTAGAGGCCATGCTCCGCAACAGGAGAAGCCACCGCAATGAGAAGCCCGCACACCACAACAAAGACCCAACACAGCCAAAAATAAATAAATTAATTAATTAATTTTAAAAAAATGTTCATAATAGAATCTAACATCGATATGTGTGATCCTTCCCCAATAGCAGGTGTCAAGAGGAGGACATGGACATCCTGAACACCTCAGGGAAGTAGTAATTCCCAGACTTTTGATTGATACCACAGACTAGTAAAATTTCAAAAGAAGACTGTTATAAAACTACCAGGTTTTAGGTGACCAAGAAATGATACCAAAAGCAAACCATCACCATCCTTCTATAAAAGGAAAAAAAAAATTAACCCCTCAAAATAAGAGATCCCAAGATTAAAAAAAAAAATCCTTTAAATTGAACAAACTTAATACTAAAATTAAACACGAAAAGCCTGCTGCAGTCTTTATTCTTATTTTTCCATAGGCCGGTGTAACTGTCACTACGGATCCACTCTGGAAACAACTGCTCAAGAACGGACTGCAGGTTGAGCCCCTCATGCCATCCAATCCAGGACACAGCATCTCATGGAGGCACCAAGGGCCACACAGTGGACATCTGCTGTCTTGGTCATCATCTTCCAAGGACACAGATGTATCCTTAGAGCTCCTCGTCTTAACTACCAATTGTGGGCCTGTCAGCCACAAATGTTTCAACTTTCTGAAGGTTTCTCCAGTCAATACCAGCCTTTCTGTACAACTATGCAAGATGGTGGTTCTCAGTCTTGGCTGCACACCAGAACCACTTGGGAGTGAAGAGGGCTCTTTTCAAAATGAAACTCCACTCCCAGAGACTCTGACTCAATAGGTATGGGGAAAGGTCTGCGCTCATGTAACTTTAAAACCTTCCCCAGGCTGATTGTGATGCCAGCCAGGGCTAAGTAAAACTGGTACCCTATTTTTTTTTTTGCGTTAATCCTGAATTTATATCTTATAAAGCTTTAAGGAATGCACCTCTTCATGCATTCCTTCAGGTGTCAAATACCAATGCAGGGCCTGCCACGTGTGGGGCCCTAGGAAATCAGTGGAGCACAAGACAGATACATCCCTGCCTTCACCACACTGACAGAGTACTGGAGCAGGCAGACAAGGAAGCAGGCGATTGAAACAGCACATTCAGGTTTGCTAGGATTAGGGAAACAATCCAGGTTTCCTTTGTCCCTAATCTAGTGGTTTCATGGGCTTCAGAGACATCTCCTCCCAGCTGTCTTCTTCCAGATACTAGAAACTCTAATATTTACATCATAAAAGCAGATGGGCAAGGCTCTGTCCTCATGGAGCTTCCATTCTGGCAGGACTGTCTACCCTTTCTAGGTACCGTTACGTTGCTCACTCCAGCTCTGGTGTCTTGCCTAAAGTCAGGTGCCCATGCTTTGAACAAAGCACGGTAGAAACTCAATTAAGACTGTGTTTTCTGTTTTGTTGCCAAAATCTTTTGATGAAGCTTAGTATTTCCTGTCCTTTTTAATCTGCAACAACAAGCTGGGACAACACTGTGCAAGTATTTTCAAAGCCCTTTCCTGGATTTTCCCACCAAAACATCATCCTGTGACAGCTCCATAATTCCCTCCTTAATACCTGACTTCACATTTGCCCACAAAGAAACTCACCTGCAAATCTTCTGATGACTAACATATCCCAGCACAGTTTGCCTGGAGTAAATCCCCGTTGGTTAGCTATTTCATAATTCAGAAGAGCTTACTGTCATCTGTAAACCTAGAAATTCCACTGGGTACTCCTTCTTTTGGATCAATTATGTAAGTAAGACCTAAGGGACCCCACTGTTTACACACCTCCAAGCAGAGATGTCTTTAGCCTTAGATTTAATTTGTGGTCTTTAAGGGAGGTGGATTCTAATGCCTGCTCTGTCACTACATCAGCTCCACAGGCCTCAATTTCCTCATCTATCTAATTCAAACATTGATCACTGCCATCTGTAAAATTCTCTCCTCCTACTCAAAAATGATACACTGAATCCTCAATCCCAAGGTGACTTCAACTTTGATATAGCCTTTGAAAATGTAAAAGGACAGTCTCCAAGGGTTTTCAAATATTTCCCCCCTCAAGAAATCTCATAAATTCACAAAAATCCCTTCTTCTCATAGGAATATCCTTCATCTCCAGAGGATACAGACAGGTTTCCCATGTGGGCTAGCACAGAAGTGAGAGCAAGCAGACTGTACCATCTGGACAGGCAACACACCTGCAACGAACTGGGGCACAATGGACGTTCCTAACAAAGAGGTTACACATTTTGGCTATGAGATCTGGAATTTTGTTCTAGCACTCTCTACGCTGTTGGATGGCAACCACCTGAATCAAGTAATTTATTTAAATCTAGTTTGCTGGATAGATCTAGAACATTTGGAGAACTTGGCACTAAGTTACCTAGGACTTCTGACCTGTCCGCTTCAAAAGACATCCAAGAATGGTCATTTCCTAATGTCTTCTCAGTGAAGACACGTGAAATCTGCTAAGTGCGATATTACACCACCCACAAGCTAAAGCTTAGTACTGGGAGAAAGGCCTATCTCTAATGCCCAACACCCCCCACCTTCCCCAGATGCAAAGCTCTCACTAATGAAGTATTTCAGGCACACTAGCAAAAGAAAAGAAGAAAAAAAACACTTAGCCTGAGTGGGAACAAACTTCATCCATGGTTTCTGCCAATACCAGTTATTACCCAGTTTACCTCTTCACAAATTTCAAAAGCAACTCGGATTTGGCAAGCTTCAGATTTGCACAGAACATTAGCAATGCTCTTCCAGATGTCTAAACAGAATTACAAAGACCCCAGAGGAGTACCGATTTCAGAAGCTTGCAACAGCCTGAAATAATTTCGAAAGGGCACCTCAGGTGCAAACATTAGCAAGAGCCTAACTCAGTGTAGCTTGGCCACGAACACAAATTTCTCAGACGCCCCTAAACTTGGGGCTAATCAACCCCCGGAATTCACCTCCATCACCCAGCACGCCCAGCTCTCAAACAGGACCAGCAGTGCCAAACAAAGTACTGGGTTTCATGAAGTACTAACATCAGTGACTACAAAGCTTTTGACAAAGTCGTCCTCCACTCCTCTCTCATGTGATTACGAGGCAGAACTAAGATTTTAAAATCCCGAAAGGCCTGAAGACTGGACCAAAATAAATAGGATAGAACTGAACAGGGACAAAAACAAACCAAAAACACGTCCATTCAACTTCACACACACACACACACACCCAAATCTGCATGATGAATACAGGATGCAGCAGTTCATACAACAAATATCTGGGAGTTCTGACTGTCCAGAATCCTGTACATGAGTCTGTGATGGGCAGTTTTGTAAGCTTAAGCTGCAGAAAGTAGATGCTTGTGCCTTGGTCTCAGGAAATAGCTGTCCTACTGTACTCTTTGTGAACCAGATCAGGTCTCAGTTACCATGTTCAATTCCAGTTCGCCATAACTTTCCATGAGAGATGTGGACAAACTGAGAAGACAGAAACCATGTCCCATGCAGGACTGTGAAAAGAATTGGGACTATTTTGCTTTGAGAGAAGTTAGTCAGCTGGAGGGCCAGGAGGGGGACGTCATTCTGTCTTTGCCCATTCGATGGGCTGTCCTGGGGAAGTGAGTAGTTCCAGAGGACAAGAATCAACAGAACAAAGTTTCGGGGAGGCAGTCTTCAGCTCAAATAATAATCATACACACAGTCCAAAGATATGATGACATGTCTTCATAAGTACAGAGGTCCCTGTTCCTGGTGGTGTTTAAACAAGTCTTATACTTGTGGTGCCTCACAAGTATAAGAAATTACTAAAGTAAAGAAGTTGGACCAAGACTTCTCTAAAATACCAATTTCAATTCTGTGATTCTCCACTTACCCAATATTATACTGCCCTGCTAGCTCATCTGCCACGATCTCTCAAAAATGCCTTTTTCTCTGATTAGAATTTGCCCAGATCCTAACCACTTCTGGCCTAAGCATAGCACAAGTCTCCTAGATTGGCTTCCCAACCTCAACATCCTTCCTCCCATGTCAAAACCACCTCCTTCGAGGCCTATTCTGAGATGTAACTTGACTTCACAGCAGCCTTTACCTCCCCTGTCTAGGCAGGGTTCCTCAACCATGGCACTGCTGACGTTTCAGAAGGGATAATTCTTTGTCATGGGGGATACCCTGCACATTGCAGGATGTTTAGCAGGCTCCATGGCCTCTACTCACTAGATGTCAGTAGCACCTGCCTCCTAGCTAGGACAAGCAAAAATAAAACCGTGCCCAGATTATTCCCAAATGTCTGCTGGGAGGCAAAGTCACCCCCTGTGGAGACCCACTCTTGAGGCAAATGATTAACACCACTGACTTGTGGTTCAAGTTTTCCACTAACTAGATCCCCTCTACCTCCCTTCATGTTCTCTGCTCCAGCCAGGCAAACCTATTTTTGACCCATGACACACCTCAACGCCTCCCCTAATACGTGCTCCTTCCCTCTTCCCCAACACACACAGCACTCCCGGCTGGCTCCAATCACCCTTTCGTCTCGGTATTCCTTGGCCTCCTAGACAAATGCAATCCCTTGCTTCTGGTGGTGTCCTCACGTGGGCGGTCTTACTTGCCCTCTATTCGTACGTACAAGAATCCTCTTCTTCCTGGTTAAGGCATCACAGCACCCACTCTGGTTCTCTGCTTCTTGCTGGTACTTAATAAATATTGGCTGGCATTTCTCAGAATGTCAACATCAGCTCCAATGATACATGAAAAATATGTGAAATCCCTTACCAACTGCCATTTCAAGTACATATGTAATCATGAGCACAGTTTTGACAAAACTTTGACTTTTTCATAGCTAGTACCAATTCACCTACAGTACTGAGACTGAACCAAGTCCGATCTCCAAAATACAGCTACCAAAATAATTCAGCTATTGGGACCTTACAAACACAGCACACTTTAAAAAAAATTAATCAAAAAAAGTTCTGCTCAATATAAAAATTAAGAAAAAAAAGGTCAAGCTTTGACCAAGTTTTTTAAATTCTGTAAACCTTGGCAGAAAGAAAAGGATACAAATATGGCTCAATACTTTAACTGTTGCATCATACACCATTCCACATGGTCATGAAGAGACTGGAGGGCTGGGTCATGTAAGGACAGTTTCCTCTCCAACCTTGTAATGTGTTAGGTTTTAATCAACAAAGTACACACTCACACACCCTCAATAAAAATGAGACAAATCTAAGATAAAATGTTCAAATATATAAATAAACCATGCCGATTTAAGATTCTGGATTGCTTTTTCCCCAGCTCTGTGGATTACCTAATCATTTCATGGGAGGCTCCCTTACTAACCTATAGAGACCAACAACTTCGCCGGAACCCTAGTTTACCTAATTTTCATCCCAGGATCTTTCCTATCTTGTTCTTGTATTTTAACAGGGTTTTAGTCACTTGATGTCGAATACAGGAAAAGAGACAACTCTCACCATGTCCTAGCTGATGGGAGGTGTCTGGTCAGTATTAATGGGCTGTAAAAATAAATGCTGCCTGAAGACCCCATTTACTGGGAATGGTGCAGGGTTCTGCCCACAGGTCTGTACCATGCGGAGGCCCCAGAAGCTCTGGCGGGGAAGGTCTGAATCACTGTCATTCTTGGCACTTGGAAGCGCCCTTCGGTTGCTTATGAAGTAAACAGCCCTAACCAGTACTGCAGACGGGAATTCCCTGCCTGCCCAGACTCTTCCAACGTCTGGCACAGAACACATAATAGGTGCTCAATAAATGCAGCCTGTCTAGCATTTTATTATCAAAGCTGCTAAGGAAAGTTTCCATAAGTCAGCTCTCTCTTTACTCCTGAATCTCTCAAAACACGTCCTCAAAGCTTTCCTTGCCCAACACGAAATATTTTTTTCAAAGTCAAGGAGAAGGAAAGGAGGAAATCTGCAAAACAGAAAGAGCCACATAGGAGTCCAAGTGGCTCAAGTTGGGCCCCACAGTCGGCTAAAGACTCCCCGATACCCATTCCCCATCCCCTGCGCCTCCTGAGTGCTCCCACACTCTCACCTTTGCACTATTTCTTTTCTGAAACCCTACGTCCCCACCTTCTGCCACATACACCCCCAACTGCGTATCCAAATGGGGCCGCATACCCCTCCTCTCCCTCTCCAGCAGGAACCTACCTCTCCTCCCCTCGACCTGCGGCAGCTCTTCTTTACCGTGGCTGGCTTTGTAAGAAACCAAAAAAACTCATCTCTTTATCCATAAGGGATACCCCAAATGAAGGGGAGAGAAAGAGGAAGGCCCCTATCAACCCTCCAGTAAGCGGAGGTGATGATTCCCTGAGCAACCACCCCCAAGCCTCCTCCTTTCCAAGCCACTGAACGGGATTTGAGCAGAAGTCCGGCTCCCAAGTGCCCACGCTTCCAAACAAGCTAGAAGCGGATTATACCGGTACCCAACCCGGAGATGGCCCGGGGCGGGCTGGGTGCACCTGCGGGCCCCCGGCTCCCTCCCTCTCGCGCTGAGGGCGGGGCGAGCCCTCACTTCCCAGCCCAGCCCACCCGGCGCGGGAAGGAGGCGGAGGGGAAGCGTTTCTGGAGAAGTTGAAGGGCTCACCTTCTGGGCAGTGAGCCAGCGAGGCCAGACACCAAACACCCACCTCCGGGAAGAATCAGTGGAGCCGTAACCGGGTCTCCCCGCCCTTCCGATGGGGCGGAGGGAGGCGAGAGAAGGGAGCGCGCGTGGGGGGAGCCGAAGGGAGGCGGTCGCAGGCACTGTGCTCTCGCGGGGCCCACTCGGCTGCCGCGGCGCCCGCCGCTCAAACTGCCGAAAGCAGAACGATCTTCGGGCCCCAGCGGGCCGAGGCGGGCGCCCGGCCCCGCCTGCCTCCCCCGTCCCCGGGCTCCTGGCCCCCCGGCAGCGAGGTCCCAGCCGCAGCCTCCTCTCGGGCCGCGGCGCCGCGGGGCAGGTCGCCGGCGCCGGGGTGGCGCGCGTCGGCTCCGGCACGGCTCCCACCGGCGTAGCCCCCAGCCCCTGCCCCGGAGAGGCGCGCACCAACCTTGGGGGGCAGCTTGGCCGCCTAGCCCCGGCTTAGGCGGAGGCGGGAGGTGGCGGCATCACCTGCGGCGTGCGGTGGCTGCTCCCGGACGTGCCGGGGCGGCGGAGGCGCGCGGCGCCCAGGACCCTGCTTTCGCGGCCCCGCCCGCGGCTGCCACCTCGAAGCGCGGCGGAGGAGCCGGGGCACCACGGGCGGCGGCAGCGGCGGCGACGAGAGCAGCAGCACATGACTCTGTAGCGGGGGGAATTAAACAAAGCGTAACATGGACTCCGGGCCCGTGCAGGCGCTGCAGCTCCGGGGCCAACCGCAGCCAGCGAGCGCCGCGACTGGCTCGGCCGCAGCCAATGGGGCGGGCTCGGGCCTCCATGTGATGGCGAGCTCTCTCCCCCGCCGGCTCTCCCGCGTCTGCCGGAGGTCGGGGCGCTTCCGCCGCCGGGCGTGCTGGCCGGAGGGGCGGCGTGGCGAGTTCGGTGGCCCGGGGTCTGACGCTGGCGGCGGGAGGCTGCTGGACTGCGCGCAGGTGCAGCCGGCGGGGAGGGGTAGCCGCCGTAGCTCGCAGTCGCCCCATCGCTCAGCTGTAAAACGCCCCCCTGGACAGGGCGCGGGGCCCGACGGCCAGTGTCGCCAGGCGGGCGCGAGGCCACCTCAGGAAGCTTCATCCCCCCTGGGGCTATCCTGTCAACTCAAGCTCTGATAGTAAGACGGGGGTGGGGTGGGGGATGCGGTGAAATGGTGGGGGGAAATTTGAGTGAAAGTCGTTTCGGCGGCTTCCAGCCCTACGGTGAACGTGCTTTCCTAGGATTTGGGGCACACACAACTTTATCTTAGCACGAATAGCGTCCCACCCTCATTTGTTCAGTGTCTGCTATTAAACATACAACGAGAGAGTCAGTTCTTGTTTTATTCTGAGTCTACTCTTTCCCCCCCCCCCATTCTTTTATGCCAAAAATGTCTTGTATCTGAAGCAGGCAGACGAAAGGTTGTCCTCCGCTAAGAAGTGTTTCCCAACATGATAGTTTTCCCTCTTGTTTTTGTGGTAAGATCAAAGAATATTTGCAGTCTTTTTCGTGGTTGGGGAAACGTAGGGGTCGAGAAATAACGTCAGGAGGGATGTTTGGAATTGTTGGTTTTTAACATGACAAATGGTTCCAGCCCAGTACTTCAATATCTCCTTTCATCTGAATCCACCCGTTTCTGTGAACAATGGGAAATCTCATCTCTCTTCTCCCAAGATCTCTCCATGTCAGTGAATGTTCAGTCAGCATTTACTAAGCATCTAAATGTTGCTCATAAGCGTGCTGCACAAAATGTTACAGGTACTCAGGAAAGTGTGAGTTCAGATTTAATGAGGCAGTAAAGAGAGTGGTTTTCTAGGGTTTCAGGAAAGACTTCAGAGAGAAGGGGGTAGGACTGACCCTTGGAGAGTGAGCACTTGTTCCTCAGGCACTGGAAGTAAAGTAGAGCAGCACTGAGGAGGAGTATGAACAGAGGTCGAGGACACACTCACGGGACAGTCCTAGACTACTCACAAGATGACACTAGATTTCGAGCCCTTTTGACATCCTCTTGCTTTCTCACTTTCCCTGCCCTCTCCCTTGTGCCAGCAGCCTCTCCTATTCCACACACCCAGCCAAGGAGGTGTGTAGGCAGGAGCTGCGGCAGGTGATCTAATTACAGTACCAGATTCGCTGATCTGGGAGGTTAGTGCTGTTTTCAAACTGTTAACGTCTAGTGGTGTGATGTTTGGATTGAAAACACCTCACTACTATAATTAATTTGGAATGTTTTGCTGTTAGTAAAAACACTGTTCTGTGTTTTGATCTTCCCTGAGTTTTAAACTATGATTCTAGATTTGAGAGAAATGTGATTTCCGGAGTGGGATAACTTGAGAAAAGAAAAAAGTAATACTCAGAAAACAGTCAAATGTAGAGAAAGAGGTACATATTCTTATAAATGAATGCAAATTGGGTAAATCCCTTTGGAGGACAATTTAGCAATTTGGGATGAAATTAATATGTGAGGTTCTTTTGACCAGGCAATTCCACATCTAGGAATTTATACTTTGGACATATGTGTGCAAAAATTATGTATTTCAGAAATATTTACACACATGTAGAAAAATATAAGTACAGGTATGTTTATTACAACATTGTTTATAACAGAGGAAACATATAACGGTGTATAAGTCTAATAACAAAATCCCAGTAGGGAACTGGTTAAGCAAATTTAACTTGTTTTATAAAAATAAGAGACCTATTTGTACTAACATGAAAGAATGTCCAAAATCTGTAAATGAAAAAAGCAAGTTGCCGAACAATATGAATAGTATGATCCCATTTTATTTGCATATTTTGTCAAAAATACACATGTTATAAAATGTATGCTTAGAGGAAATCTGGAAGCATATATAACAAGCAGTTAACAGTGGTTATCTCTGGATGTGGGATTACTAGGGCCGTTTGCTTTCCATTACAAATTTTTGTATGTTTGAATTGCTTTTATGTTGAGCACCTATTACTTTGATAATAAGAAAAGTAGTAAAAAGGGGGTCCCCTGGTGGTGCAGTGGTTGAGAGTCTGCCTGCCGATGCAGGGGACGCGGGTTCATGGCCCGGTCTGGGAGGATCCCACATGCCGCGGAGCGGCTGGGCCCGTGAGCCATGGCCGCTGAGTCTGCGCGTCCAGAGCCTGTGCTCCGCAACAGGAGAGGCCACAACAGTGAGAGGCCCGCGTACAGCAAAAAAAAAAAAAAAGAAAGAAAGAAAAAAAAAAAGTAGTAAAAAAAAAAAATTTAAGATAAAATTGCTAAGAGCTATACCAATGACAAATAATGATGATCACTCTGAGGGTCTAGGAAGCAAAAAAAAGGTCAGCTTCCCCTATTCCCCAAGGAAAACAAACAGGTAGGAGGCAGTAAAGAATGATAACTGATTTGACATTGGATTCAAAATGAAGAAATATGACAGAAGAGGCATCTGAGGCTACTCTAGGCCTGTCTACAGGGATCTGGTGAGGGAAACACAATAAGGCTTCAAGGAAGTTCTAGTCAGCAGAGACTTGAGAATATTTACTGTCCTTTGTTGAGTTATGGTCACAAATCGGCAACTATTCCAGCACTTGTTATATCTGTATCACACTAATAATGACAACAGCTAACACAGTGCTTGTGATAGGCCAGGCACTGCCCTAAGTACTGTACACGTGTCTGCTTTTAGTCCTTGCGGCAACCCTATGAGAGAAATACTACTACTATCCTCATTTTTTAGAGATGCCTGGAGAGGTTATATAAGCAATCGGAGATCACACAGCCTTTAAATGGCAGAGCTAGACTTTTAAGCCCGGCAGCCTGGCTCTAGAGGTCCAAACACTCACAATACTGAGGACCATATAAGATAAAGACCTTTATACATGCATCTCTTTCTACCAAGTATTGTGATTCTAAGTTGATTTGTGTTTACCTAAACTGTAGCACTTGGCATGCACTAAGGCACTCAATAACACTTTACGAAAATAATAAATTTATTTATTTTTGACTGTATTGGGTCTTCGTTGCTGACGCGGGCTTTCTCTAGTTGCGGCGAGTGGGGCCTACTCTTTGTTGTGGTGCGCGGGCTTCTCATTGCGGTGGCTTTTCTTGTTGCAGAGCACGGGCTCTAGGTGCGCGGGCTTCAGTAGTTGTGGCACACGGGCATCAGTAGTTGTGGCTCGAGGGCTCTAGAACGCAGGCTCAGTAGTTGTGGTGCACGGGCTTAGTTGCTCCACGGACCAGGACTCAAACCCGTGTCCCGTGCATTGGCAGGCGGATTCTTAACCACTGCACCACCAGGGAAGTCCCAGTAATACTTATTGAATGAGTGAATGAATAATTGACTCTCCTACTAGAGAAGAATCTGAGCTCCTTGGAGGAGTGATTTTGCATTGTTCCTGTGTTTGTCACCCAGTAGCGTACCCAACATGTGGTAAGCGATACGAATTTCAGTAATCTGTAAACATGTTTTTGAAAAGTTGTGCAGAAATCAAGCTTTGTAAGTTGATCCCAAATACATCCCAAATATCCGAAAGGGTAGCTTATGAGTAATATCATGATGAATTCCTCGTAGAGTGAAGAATAGCCCTGGGGGACAGAGCTAAATCTGGTTGCACCTGTATAACCATACACAAATAAATGTGTGGCAGTAACGCCGATGAGCTGAAGAGCTACAGGATTTCAAATTATATGAGCCTCTCTCTCTTTCTCTCACCTCTCTAGGTTATTGAAATGGAGATAATAGCACCTATCTCCAGATATTGTGAGACCAAGGATTCAATCACATATGGAAATGTCTTAGCCAAGTGCCTAGAACATAGCTATTGTTAAGTAAATGCTACCTACTTTAAGTGTATCCACATATTACAAGTGTGACAGATTTCTTAGTCTATGGTTATTCTGTAAATACTGCAGCTTACATAACATGCAACACCTCGGGGCTCACGTATACATAAGGCTTAGAAATTACCTAGTCGCAGTTCAACCTAAGCACATGGTAAGCAGTACTCTTATCTTTCTTCTCCTGTGCTACCTCCCACTGTTCTCTTCTATCTCTTTACATGGGTTAAAACCATTTCACTTCTTGGACCTATTTAAACTCTCAACCTTGGAGGTAGGAAGCAAATTGTCTGCCTTCTTCACAGCTAAGGAGACTGAAATGCTGGAGACCAGACTAGAAATGAACAGGTGGAGGGTGGAGAACAGTGTGGAGAAAAGGAGCCGAGCGGGGTGTGTAAGGTAACTCTCGATGCGTCCTGACGTAACATAAGGTCCAAAGGGAAAGGAGAATTGCCAGACTGCTATAGTTAGAAATAATGTGGTGAAATTGAAACTAGAAAAACTAAGGGTAAATGTGTTAATCAACCACAATGAGAAGAAAGAAATGGACCTATACCTTCTAAAATGGACTCATAGGGAGATCAGATCAGGGTTGCCTGACTGGTAAGCCAGAGCTTCTTAATTGGTAACCCTATTCCCTTCACTGGGGAATTTTTTTTTTAGAAAACATAAAGAAATTCCAAAGCCAACTACTTGAGAGTCTGTACCCATATCCTCTGCCTTCCTGCCTGCTACTACTAAGGATGAACTTATCCATTTTCTTATCGAAAGCCAGCCCCTTCACTTTTGCGCCAGATCTCATTCAATCTCAAATGATAACTCTAGCAATTGACCCCTGTCCCCTATAGATTGACTTTCCCCTCTCTACTGGATGACTGCCATCACCATTTTTTTAAATGTTATTCTCCCACCATTAAAATTTTTCTTGACCCTGCTTTCCCCAGTCCACTTCTTCTCTTTCCCTTGCATCTAAACATCTCAAAAGAATTGTTTATACTTATTATCTCCAATTCAGTTCTTTCCATTTTCTCTTCAACTCCATCTAATCGGGATTTTACTCCCATTGCATCACTGAAATTGATCTTTTTTAAAAAATTAATTTATTTATTTATTTTTGGCTGCATTGGGTCTTCGTTGCTGTGCGCAGGCTTCCTCTAGTTGCGGTGAGCGGGGGCTACTCTTCATTGCAGTGCTCGGGTTTCTCATTGCGGTGGCTTCTCTTGTTGCAGAGCACCGGCTCTAGGCGCGCGGGCTTCAGTAGTTGTGGCTCACGTGCTTTAGAGCGCAGGCTCAGTAGTGGTGGTGCACGGACTTACTTGCTCCGAGGCATGTGGGATCTTCCCGGACCAGGGCTCAAACCCGTGTCCCCTGCATTGGCAGGTGGATTCTTAACCACTGGACCACCAGGGAAGTCCCTGAAATTGGTCTTGCAAGGACACTGTCATCTCTTTTTGTGCTAAATACAATGATCAATTCTTGGCCCTTAATTGACCTCTCAGTGGCATTGAACACATTGACTACTCCCTCCTCTTTGGTAAGCTGTCTTCTCCCTTCCAAGACACCGCACTCCCTCCCTCCAAGGAGCTCATCCAGTCTTAGAGCTTTGGATTCCCTCTCTATGCCAACAACTCCACATTTACATCTCCAGCATAGTTCTCTCTCCTGAGCACCAAATTGCATTTCTAACTGCTTACTTGTTTTTCCCATTAGACCTCTAATAGATACCTCAAAATTGAGTTCAAAACCAAACGGATTTCCCCCAGAAACCTGTGCAACCCACACAGATTTCCCACTCTTAGTAAATGGCAAGTCCACCTTTCCACTTGCTTGGGCTAAAAGCCTTGGAATCATCCTTGTCTCTTCTCTCAGAACCTACGTCAAAACTGTAATAAATCCTATTGGCTCTACCTTCCAAATACACACCCTCCAATGCTATACCTAGGTTCCGTCCACTGTCATCTCTCCCCTGGGCTAACTCACGAGCCACTTCACTAGTCTATGTGCTTCCATTTCACGCTTTTGTCCCATCCCTCCCTTACAGTGTATTCTCAACAGCAGACAAAGTAATCCTTTTAACATGTAAGTCCATTCATCTCATTCCTTTGTACAAGCCCTGTGATAGCTTCGCATTTTACTCAGACTAAAGCCCAAATCCTTACATTGGTTTGCAAGGTCCTTACCTGATCTGTATCCCCTAAGCACAACCATATCTAAAATTGAAACACCCTTCCTACTCCCATTCCTCTTACCTTGCTTTATTATTTTCCTCTGAGCACTCATCATTTACTTATTTTATATATATATATATACAGTTTAATATCTATCTCTCCCTGCTAGAAAATAAGCCCTTTTTTAAATAATAAACTTTTTTATTTTAAAATTTTTATTTGGCTGTGCTGCATGGCATGCAGGATCTTAGTTCCCCGACAAGGGATCGAACTGGTGCCCCCTGCAGTGGAAGCTTGGAGTCCTAACCACTGGGCCACCAGGGAAGTCCCTAGAATATAAGCCCTTTAAAGACAGGAAATTTTATCTATCTTGCTCATTAATGTATCCCAGGTATTTAGAATAGTGTCTGACACATAGTAGGCCCTCAATAATTATGTTTTAATAAATGAATGGATTTATTACAGATTTTTAATCAATACAAATAAGGAAATTTTTTCCTAGGAAGAGATTTTTTCATATCATGCTGTTCTCTAAGTAGTTGTTAATTGAGAAAAGGCATTCATATTCAGTCTCCAAGTCTTTTATTAAAACAGTACCTGGTAGTTTGTGTGGCAAAAGCAGAAACTTAGTAGAAAATATTACCTTTTTGTTAGTTCTCTAGCAAACAGGAAAACAAGCTGATCTGAGTTAACAAAAACTTGGTAGTTTGTGTGGCAAAAGAAGAAACTTAGTAGAAAATATTACCTTTTTGTTAGTTCTCTAGCAAACAGGAAAACAAGCTGATCTGAGTTAACAAAACAATTGCAAAATAATAATTCCAAAGTCCTAAATTATATTCTTACTAAGGAAAATATTTAAGCAAAGTAACACAGTAGTGAAAAGAGTAAGTTAGAGAAGATTAAACATTCACTTCCTCGTAACGTATTACTTTAAAACTGTCATGTTGTGTAGTAAAGTGGCTATGTCATCTAGTCTGGCTAAAAGAAAAGGTTTAAATGAAATAAAAGAACATAGATGTGACATAGAATAGCAAGTGGGGACCTTAATTACAGTTTTGGCAGTTGAAAGTTGAAATGACACAGAAATCCTAAGAAAAAGCACTGTGAAAAGGAATCGGGCTAGACTTTAAAACAAAACAAAACAAAACAGAGCCAGCTCCCAGAGCAAACTGATTTATACGGTCGTTTGAAAAGAGGAAGGAAGAGTGATTGCCATTTCCAAATGGTGAGATGAATGTTTAAAAATCCACACGGAACCCACGCCACCGCCCCCGTTTGGGATGTCTCCTTAGAGCTTTGTCTGTGGGAAGGGAAGATGAGCACAGCCGGAAACCTGACCTGTCAAGATGAGGCTGAGCAGGGCTTGGGCTGGAGAGAGGAATGTGAACACAGGAAGAGAAAAGCCAGCCTGGAGGGTTTTCTTACTCAAGGATGAAATGCTAGCATTCTGGGTTTGAAAGATTATTATGTCTAATTACTGTCTGAAACTTTATCTGATAGCTCTTTAAAACAGTGTGGCCCGTGGGAGTTTCCTGGTGGCCCAGTGGTTAGGACTCCCAGCTTTCACTGCCAAGGGACCGGGTTCAATCCCTGGTTGGGGAACTAAGATCCCACAAGCCGCACAGCACTGCCAAAAAAAACCCCAGAACAAAACACCAAAAAACAAAACAAACAAACAAACAAACAAAAAAGCAGTGTGGCCTGGAGATGACTTGAAAATAAAGTTGAGGGTGGAGAGTAGTCATGGAACTAAAAGTCTGCTTTGTCCTAGGGTGAGCGGCTCCCTGGCATAGGCAGTGGGGACACAGAGGAGGAGGTAACCATCCTGGCTCCTGTTTCTGATCACTCTCCCAGCCCAGGCAGGGCACCGGAGCCAAAGGGCAGCTAAGTCTCAATCTAAATCTGAGTTCCTGAGACCAGCTGACCAGGGGCCTCCCATTCCCTGACATCCCCTGGAAGTTCATCTCCAGCGTGCTAATGGATACTTCCTCTTGCCGCTTCCCTCCCTGACTTTTGCCTCATCTCCTAAAATCTCTACTCTTTTCTCTCTTTCTCACTCAGTAAGAGTTCTGTGAGTAACCATGTTCGTCCCCCTTCTCTTTTTGTGATACCTGGGTGACAACCTGGGCACCCACGGCCTGCAGATGTGTTTTAGCTGCAGAGTGTTTTCTAAAAATCTTTTGCAATTAGCTGCCAATATTTAATAATCAGGAAACGTCACATAAATATCCAGATTTCCAGCACTTTTAACAACCAGAACATCCGGCAAACCTTGAGTATTCCTGCACAGCAAGCTCGTGCTGGGGCTGAGCCGCTGCTGCCCCCTTTCAGCTGCTTCTCACTCTGCAGTTCACAAGCACCCAGGCGACTCCTGATGGTCTGGAGGGGGCGGGGGTAGGGGTGCCTGCTGCCCTTTATTACTTTGTGCGTATTGTTTTATCTGTAACAGGGAACGTTCTCTGTACCACGTCTTAACGTTTCCTCCAAAAGTGCTTCACGTTCCCTATACATGACCTACCTTTAAACTACCTATCTGGCTCCTCTAGTCTCTTGAGGCTGTGATCCTTAGTTTACATTATCTGGCTATACACCCAGGGTTTCAACAAGGAAACCTCAAAATAGAATTCAAGAATGAGGCGGTGGCACGCCTTAAGCCCCAAACAATCCGAGACAGTATATAATCATCGGGTGGCTAGACTGAGGACACCCTTCCAACCAGGGCTCTGATATTCATACCTTATAAATCACTATAAAGAATTTTCACAGGAAACGTGGTTCTCAAGCAATTCTGTGAGGTATGGATCGCTGTCTCCCTCTGTACAAATGCAAAAACCGAGACACAGAAAAGTAAAGGGATTTTCCCGTAACCACACAGCTCATAAACGCTGGACGCAGGAACCCAGCCCAGATTTTTGAGGCCAAGTTCAGTGCTCTTTATAGCTACCGCATCATAGCTGCTGCATATTGACCTTGAAAGTCAGTGTGCTGTGATTCTGAGAAATCTTTAGAATGCTCTTTACCATCAACTCAATAACATGTTTCAATGCCTCACAGCTCAGCTAGTGAGGAGAAATCTTGGAATCATCTTTGACCCACACCCCTCCAGCTCCCATATCTATCCAGGTAAATGGTCCTGTCTATTTTGCTTTTAAAATAACTATTCTACCCAAATGTTTCTCTCCATTCCCTCTGCATAAACCCCAACCCAAATCCATTGACTCATTCTTGAATTAATGTAATGGCCTCCAGCCGAGGCCCTTACCCAGCATGCTCTTCTCCCCCCCAAACCCCAATCTATATTTACAAGCAAAGTAGATGGCTTTGTGATACAACTTTCTGGTGCCATTGCTTGCCTCAGAAACTTACAGTGGTTTCCTATGCATTAGCTATAAACCACTGGGTCTGATGTTCAAGGTCCATCCTATGGCAGCTGTGATATTGTTTCCAATGTCTACTGTTCTCCTCTGCGGGAGATTTATACTTTCCCAAACAGCAACCTCAGTCTTGGCCGCATGACTTGCTTTGCCAATGAAATGTGAGTGAAAGTGACATGGACCATTTCTTTTTAAAGGAAGAGCTCTAAGAGCTGTTATGGCTTTTCACCACCTCTCTTTTCCCTCTTCATGGGGAATTTTTTTTTTTAATTACTACTCTTTATTTTATTTATTTATTTTGGCTGCGTTTGGGTCTTCGTTGCTGCACACGGGCTTTCTCTAGTTGCGGCGAGCAGGGACTACTCTTTGTTGCAGTTGCGGGCTTCTCATCACGGTGTCTTCTCTTGTTGCGTAGCATGGGCTCTAGGCACCTGGGCTTCAGTAGTTGTGGCTCGCGGGCTCTAAAGCTAGGCTTAGTAGTTGTGGCGCACGGGCTTAGTTGCTCCGTGACATGTGGGATCTTCCCAGAGCAGGGCTCGAACCCGTGTCCCCTGCATTGGCAGGCAGTTTCTTTCTTTCTTTTTTTTTTTTTAAATAAATTTATTTATTTGGCTGTGTTGGGTCTTCGTTTCTGTGCAAGGGCTTTCTCTAGTTGCGGCGAGCGGGGGCCACTCTTCATCGCGGTGCGCGGGCCTCTCACTATCGCGTCCTCTCTTGTTGCGGAGCACAGGCTCCAGACGCGCAGGCTCAGTAGCTGTGGCTTACGGGCCCAGTTGCTCCGTGGCATGTGGGATCTTCCCAGACCAGGGCTCGAACCCGTGTCCCCTGCACTGGCAGGCAGATTCTCAACCACTGCGCCACCAGGGAATCCCGGCAGGCAGATTCTTAACCACTGTGCCACCAGTCCCCTCCTGGGTAATATTAATGTGCCCCATTAGAGCTGCTCCTTCAGCCCGGACCTTGGACTAAAGAAAATATGGTACAGAGATACAGCCAGCATGAGGGCTGAGCCTATGCTATGCAATTCAATGCAGACTTATAGGACGACTCCTGTTCATATAACATGTTCACATAACACGATCAAGAAATCAACCTCTGCTGTTGTAGCCACTGAGAGTCTTAAGTTGTTTATCATAGGGTAGCCAGAGAAAGAATACGGCACAGCCTCCAGAAGCAGTCTGTTTTCTTGACTCCACACACTGTGCTCCTTTCCCAGGGCTCTTACTGGGGTATCTGTTGTCCATAGCTTTTCTAGTCCTCACTGAATTAGAGCCACTTAACTTGAACCTATCATTTTCCTTGGTATCAACTTAGTCCCAAAAGATGTGCTTAAGATAGAGATTGCTGGCTCTGCCCAAGTTCTCTAGAGTAGGGCAATAGGAAATCAGAACCTTGTAGATATTCTGTTAGTATGCACAATAGAATGATCATACAGTCTGACCCTTAATACCAAGTGGTTATTTATCTATTTACTTATTTTATTTTTGGCTGAGTTGCGTCTTTGTTGCTGCGCGCAGGCTTTTTCTAGTTGCGGTGAGCGGGGGCTACTCTCCGTTGCAGTGTGTGGGCTTCTCGTTGCAGTGGCTTCTCTTGTTGCGGAGCATGGGCTCTAGGCCTGAGGCCTTCAATAGCTGTGGCTTGCGGGCTCTAGAGCACAGGCTTAGTAGTTGTGGCACACGGGCTTAGTTGCTCTGCGGCATGTGGGGTCTTCCTGGACCAGGGCTCGAACCCGTGCTCCCTGCATTGGCAGGTGGATTCTTAACCACTGCGCCACCAGGGAAGCCCTTCTGAATCAGACCCAGTCATGCCTTCCTCATGAAGCCTCTCACTTTTCAGGATACCTGGATAGATGTTGAGAAAGGGTCCAGGGAGACATAATACAGCAATGTGGTACCAGGGGCCTGGTTAAACACTAAAGTAACTGTCTCACGAGTGCTCTAGCCACAGGCTGCACCAAGGAGGCAAGGGGATCTTCAGAAGTTTTCAGAAGCAAATTAGGATCAGAAGCCAGGGACACAGAACTGGGCATCAGAAAGCCAACAGTGGCATTAAGCTATAGACAGCAAGCAGAATCATTGGCCAGAAAAGGATAAAAGAAAGGTGAGAGCAAGTATGAAGTGAGGATTAGCAACTGAGACACCAGTTCTGCAAATACTGGGTTTGAGGCAGAACCTCTCTTCGTGTGGAGCCTAGAGGGTGTGGCAGGGTGAGGCAGTTCCTCCTTCAAGGATCTTCCGTAACCACATTGGTCCTCATAGAAAACCCTCTAATGCCAAGAAAAGGGTGAACACTAGCCACTGGACCAAACCCTCCAGGTCTGCCCTGGCTTATGAGGGCTCTGAGGTCCTCCCAAGGAGGACACCTGCTGAGTGTCAGTCTCAGCAAGGGCAGCCAGGAAGGAGGAGAGAAGTCACAGGCTAGGAGTTGGTGAGAGGGGATTGGGGTTGGATTTGCAGAGAATTCAAGGGCAAAAGCAGGAAGTAGGGTGGAGGCTGGGGAGATGAGAAAGGGGCTGGACTGTTCAGAAAATAAGCAAAGTAGAACAAGGTCTGAGTGCAAAGTGGGGTCAGGAACAACCCAGAAAAGGGATTCTGACAGCTATTTGACTTTTAAGCATTGGTTTGGGGTAATTCTCCTGGGCAGGGAGTAGAACTTAAATATCAAACTCTGACACCCCCCTCCTACTGCTCTGAACCATTGACTGTAAGATGTAATCATAGATTGTTTCACGTTTCCCCTGCTGTTTCACGTGTGTTTCTCTGACTCTCCCAACCAGGATCTAGACTCTGTCTTCTGATTCTTCAGTCTCTCCCCTTGTCTTGCGCAATTGTTACTAACTTATGAATTAATGCCCACCATCAGTCCTTTTTATTCTGTGCTCTTCTTGCCATTGCCAAACATGCATTCATTCAACAAGAATTTATTTTTATACATTATAAATAATAACAACATCTACTGAGTACTTATTAGCTGTGAGTCAAACATTGTGCTCATACACATACATCAATGAAACCTTTTCCGGATCCCTGAAGAGCTCACAGTCTGGTGGGGGAGAGACAGAAATAAAAACAGAAAGATTTTACCCTGTCTAGTATATCAAGGGAGACTTCATAGTAGAGGTGATCATTTTGCCGGGTCCCAAAGGATGGATAAGAGTTCTCCTGGTAGACAGGGCAGGGAGACTTCCATGGGCACAGGGAACAGTATGAACACCGACACAGAGGTTGATTCTTCATCTCCACTCTATCCTGTAGCCATAGAACAAGGGATAAGGCCTCTTCTACACCTAAATTCAAGTCTTGAATAAGAACAAATACGCAATTTCTTTTTATACTATGCATGAAGTGAATACTGTGGCTTTGTTCTTTCATCTCACGAGCAAACATGCAAGTAAAGCCCTCAGCCAATTGCTTTTTTGATGGGGCTATTGAGTTTTGAAAATTGCTCATCGAGAGTCTAAACACAAGATTCTTTGCCCTTTTCATTATGAGCACTAGACTTGAGTGGCAATGCAGAAGAACTACTCTTCTCATCTTGTCTGCTTTTGATCAATTAACTGATGTGTGCAGCATGAATAAATACTCCACATTCACTCTGACCACAAAAAAATTCTGTTTTGCAATAATAAATTTAAAAGTGATTCCTGTTATCTACAAATTTCTCCTTTATTTCTCAGCAACCTAAAAATCTTTTCGTTTAGCTAACGTGGTCCAACCGTACTTTATCCAGCTCTGAGTGAGCACTTTTATCTTCTGAGATATTAGGGGATGCTTGAAATAACATGGATTCTAAAGACTGGTACATTGTAACACTAACACAGTTCAGAGAGGGTGGACTATTTATCCAAAGAGGAAGTTTTTTTCTCTGCTGAAGTCAAGTATTTCCCTCTCTTATCCGCAAGCCTTCAACACACCAGTAGCAGTTACGGACTCAACTTACGTGCCTCTCACAGCATGTGGAAACTTCTGGCCAGGGAGCATTTACTGTGAGTCCACTAGGTAAAGCCATGGCTGAGCCCCAATTAAGAATGCCAGTGCCGTGACTGGGAAGGTCATCAGTGGACTTCGGAACCACCGCATGGCTAGGTGTGAGCAGCCAGGAGGTGGGAGCTGTTCTTTCATGCCTGGAAAGCTCTCCATGATACTTGAACTCGAAAGTCCAGGGAGCAAATGGCCACGCTCTGACTGCTTTGATCCCGCTGTGGGTAGTACTTTCATTTGTGAGTAAGTTGTAATCTTGCCCTGCAGAACAGCTGAGAACCTTTTTTCTCGAACCAGCTTTGACCCAGATGGACTCTTGGGTTTAGGTGGATGGACAGCTAAGATGTGTATGGCCGTGGTATCTTATGCTCTGCGAGAACACTCGGGCTCTTTTTTGTTTGTTTTTTGTTGTTTTAGTTGTTGGTGGTGCTGGTGATGTGGAGTGTGTGTGTGTGTGTGTAAAATTAGTTCTACATGTTAATGAACAGATATCTGAAATCTCACTGTGTTTCCTATCCTTCGTCCTGCTGGCCCGTTAGAAGCACAGGGTCACGCAGGCAAGAGGTGCTCAAAGCTGCTTGAGGCAGCAGGACTTCCATCCCTCAGGAACTCTGCCTTCCTTCCCCGAGCCTGCCCTCTGCAGCCCTGAGTTCTTTTCCTGAACCCCTCACCTAAATCTCCACCTTCTTTTAAGTTCACGATAAACCCTGTGTGGCATGTTTGTGATGTCGTGCAGAGGCCGCTGTCCAAAAATAAGCTCTTGTATTGAGGAGAGGAGAGGCTGGTTTCAAGAGGCATGCCAGCCCGCCACGGTGTTCAGCAGCGCTTATTGGTTAATGTCTGCAAATTTTCTTTTTCGACAAAAAGCTAAATGGGGCTCATTAAGCTCCTCTTGGTGTAATTTTTTTTAAAAAGAAAGGACAGGTTAAAAATAGCCTACGAACAAGTCTTAGGGGCAATGAAAGCTTTGGTTCTTAGGAAGAACTGGTGATGAGGTCCAGGGAGGGTGTTCACACTTGAAATTCAAATTTCTGCAGCGGCTGTGGGACCCACACAGGAGGCGAAGGCTGGAGCTGAGTGAGAGAGGCCTCGGGGGCAGGGCACCGGTTCCAAGAATAGACTCACACTCAGATTCAACTCAGTTTTGCTTTTTCAAGCACCTATTAACATACAAGCTACCAAATAGTAATAACAAAAGTTCCTGACTCATGCCTGCCTAGGAGGTCAGGATCCTGGTACAGTTTCAAGAGAGAGTTGGGACTGGAAAATCTGAAGGCCTGCCCCATTGCGAGGTACCGGCACTGTGAAGAAGACAGCTGTCCTGACTCATCAAGGGCTGACAAGGCCTAGCCTTGCCTGCTGTGTGCTGAGAGAAAGAAATATAGCCGGAAGTGGGGTTTTAGTCACTGCCCCTCACTAATGAGCCCCGGTGCTGATAGCTAAGTGAGGAGGCTTCCAGGGGCAGCACATTCTATTCTGACACCTCCCTCCCCAGGTTCTACTGTTGGTGAAAGCAAGGGCAAGGAGAGCTTTGCAGGTGAAAATTAGTCATCAGTGAGCACTCTATAGCCCACGAGCTTTAACAAGGGCTTGTGTGTGCCGGCTTCTAGACCCAGCACTTGCAGGGTTGTGGATCCCTGGCCTTCTGAGCACCTGAGCCTGAGATGCTCTCTCCTGATCATGCCTCCCAGCTCTCGGCCGTGGTGCCCACCGCCTGGTTCCCCAGGACTGAGGACTTCTCTAGCCTGTACCAATTTCTTTTAATAATATGTTTTGATTGAAGTATAGTTGATTTACAATGTTGTGTTAATTTCTGCTGTACAGCAAAGTGATTCAGTTACACATATATATTATTCTTTTTCATATTCTTTTCCATTATGGCTTATCACAGGATTCTGAATATAGTTCCCTGTGCTGTACAGTAGGACCTGTCGTTGACCTGTACCAACGTTAATATGCATTCATGAACACAAGAGCCTTTCCTGCTTCTCATTGCCTCCTGGACAGACAAGGAGGGAAAAGGGGGGATGGCAAAGAATGACTCATTCTGTAGGAGGGAGGGAAGAGCTCTAGCCTCTCTTTAGGTCACTGCTAGTCCCCGCTTTCAGCAGGCCACAGGCGAAACACATGGGGTTGACTTAGAAGATCTTTAAGGTGTTGTCCGGTGATGACTTCTGGGGCTTGAGCTCGGTGCCCTGTTGTCTCTGCTGGAGAACAATGAAAAGATGGCATTCAGAAGGTGCGTAAGGGGCTTCCCTGGTGGCGCAGTGGTTGAGAGTCCGCCTGCTGAGGCAGGGGACGCGGGTTCGTGCCCCGGTCCGGGAAGATCCCACATGCCGCAGAGCGGCTGGGCCCGTGAGCCATGGCCGCTGAGCCTGCGCGTCCGGAGCCTGTACTCCACAACGGGAGAGGCCACAACAGTGAGAGGCCCGCGTACCGCAAAAAAAAAAAAAAGAAAAAAAAGAAAGAAGGTGGGTAAGGCTGAGACCGATGGAAGCAGAGACAGCCACTGGGCAGGTGCATGGTAGGGGGGGCATGTACCAGATTGGGACCCTGACTGGGTGACCCGTGAGTCCCCTGTAACCCTAAGATGCTCTGGTTCCCGAGGAATGGGGTTGGGGGATGGCTCCTGAGTCTGGAGTTGTAGCAGCCCTGGTGGCCAGTTGGCCCCTTTCCTTCCTCCAGTTTGTGCCACGGACTCAGGAACCCAGGCCTCCTCCCTATCTGCTGAATCGTCCACATAGTAACTCACCCCAGAGGCGATAATTCTGTGGGCCCAGCCTTCTTGAGTGTAATAAGAATATTGGAAGCCTTCTGCTGAAGGCTGATCGTCTGCCAAGAACCACACCAGGCTTGTTCCTACATTATTACCTCATTTATTCATCAGCCAGTCCCAGGTTCAACTCCCAGCTGTGCCATGTGTTATCAGGTGTCACTTTAGGCAAATTACTTAAATAAATTTATGCATGAAAAGAGGGTTAAATAAGTTAATGCATGAAAGGAGCTTAGCAGAGTGCCTGGCACAGTACTCAGTAATGTTAAGCATTGCTATTATATGCCAGGAGTGTCATTATTATTATCAGATCTAGTTTATACATGCAGCCAATGCTCTCCAACCTGGGTTCACTGGACTTTAAAGCTTGGTTTTTTTCCCCCCATTATGCCTCATTGCTTTTTAAGGCTTCTCTCTTTTTTTAAATCAATCAATTAATTAATTAATTTTTGGCTGCGTTGGGTCTTCATTACTGCGTGTGGATTTTCTCTAGTTGTGGCGAGCGGGGGCTACTCTTCATTGCGGTGCACGAGCTTCTCATTGTGGTGGCTTCTCTTGTTGCGGAGCATGGGCTCTAGGAGCATGGGCTTCAGTAGTTGTGGCATGTGGGCTCAGTAGTTGTGGAGCACAGGCTTAGTTGTTCCACGGCATGCGGGATCTTCCCGGACCAGGGCTCGAACATTTGTCCCCTGCACTGGCAGGTGGATTCTTAACCACTGCACCACCAGGGAAACCCAAGGCTTCTCTTAAATGATGTGGCAATTGTAAGACTCAGAATCATTTGAACTCTCCTGAGAGTGGAATAGTGTCATTTCTCGTTTCCTATTAAATAGTTAAACACACTGACATATAGATCACAAGATGGTTTCACTTTAAAAATCACACTTGCGTGTTCAAGGGCTGTGTCTCACACATTTTTGTTTCCCCAGTGTCTAGCAGAGTGCCTGTCACATCGAAGGCACTGATTACATATGTATCGAGTTGAACTGACTCGGATCCAGAGGGAAAATGAAGCTGGTGAAGTAACTAGGGATTCACATCGCCCCTTGGTCATCCCCTGGGTGCCCCAGAGGTCGTTGTTGCCATACTTCCCAGCCTACTGTGAATTAAGGGGCCTTTTTTTTTTTTTTTTAAGTTTCTTCTATGTTTCTTTCTTCTTAGTCATTCTTCTCAGTTTATTCATTCACCTATTCTAAGTAATCGTTAAGTGTCTAGTATGTATCAGGCTCTGTGCTTGGTGCTGAGATATAATAATGGGCAAGAAAACCAAAGTTCCTCCCCTCACAAAGGGATCCAGCAAGTATTTAGTAGGTGAGGTTGGAATAAAGTCAGTAAGGAAATACAGAATGTCGTGTACATGAAACAGAAAGATGTGTGTCCTGTGCCCCATGCTCTGGTGGGAGAGCTGTGGGCTGCCCTGGGAGAGTGTGGCAGGAGTGCCTCACATTGACTCATGGGATCAGTTCACAAGGATCAGTGGGAACTGAGTCTTGAAGGGGAGTGGGTGCTACACAGGTAAGGGAAATAGGGGGAAGTTGTGTTTTCAGCAGAGAGAAGTGCTAGGAACCTGCTAACCCAATAGGGACCTAGTGGGTACGAAAGGGGGGAATAGAGCCTTTACTCTTGAGAAACAAAATGTGTAGAAATGGGGCAACCTGGGAAAATGTTTAAAGTAATAGCAACAGATGGAAAATCACATCAGATGATGAATATATGGGTGTGAATTCATCCGGAAGAATGCACTAAGAGGTATTGTGTCAAAGTGAAATTCACAGACTACCTGCATCAGGGTTACTTGGGATGCTAGTTAGCTATGCAAGGACATTATCTCAGACCTCAGGAATCACAATGTCTGAGGTAAGGGCCGGGTCTCTGCAAGTTCAGCAAGCACCATGGTGCCTATTAAGGTTTGAGAATGACTGTGAACCAGCATCTGCTGAGCACTTCCTAGGCCTCAACAAGCACCAACATTCAGGATCAGAGAGGAGTGGTCTAAGGCCCGGAGGAGATGGCCACACAGACCCTGGGGCATGAAGGCATGGTGGTCTCAGAGGTGGATAAAGAAAAGGGAGGCTGTTTCCAGTAGATGAGGTTGGAATAAAGTCACTAGGGAGTCCAAAAAGATGTGTGGGGGGGACAGCAAAAATACTGGACTGGCTGGAATGGAAGGGCAAGATTGTAGAATAACAAAGATTTAGCTAAACAATTTCTAAGGAATTCTGCAAATGAAAGACATTTAATTAAACAATAGGACATTATTATTAAATGGTCTTCGGCAGGAAACGCCCCACTGCGGTGGAAATGCTACTGCAAGGATGGTTAATAGTAAAATACTTTTGCATTTATGACTTTGGACATCTCACTTACTTTCACTGAAACTCGATTTCTTCATCTATAAAGCAGAGATAGTAATACCTACCTTTCAGGGTTGTGAGGATTGAATGGTATGTATGTGACAAATCAATCCTATTCTGGACCAAGGCTATATTGAAACAATAACAAAAACTAAAACCAAACACACACACAACTCTTATTAATCCATTGTTGTCGCTTATGATGTCTGATCCCATGATAATTACTGTACCTGTTCACTGTTTATTTCCTCTCTTCTTGTGTGTTGTATGCTTGTCTCTAGCTGCTCAGGGTTTTCTGGGAATCCATATAGCTAGCCTTCTCGTGGTGCGCCCTCTAGTGCTGGATTCTGTAATGACAGTCTTAGAACTGAGGATAAAGTCTTCTAATCTTACAATAAACTGTTCCTTAAAGCTAATATAACCTACATAAAAATACATCTTTAGTAGGATGCTTCGCACTGACGCCAAAGTAAAATTACTTTGTAATTTTATGGCTGTAATATCAACGACCGATTAAGGATTTTCTGCTCAAAACAAAATCTCTTAGCAAATACTGTGGAGTTGAAGATAGAACCAAAGATACAAAATTTCTCCATCCTGAGGCTTCCCCTTCATGCTTCCAAAGCAATGGAAAAACCTTTCCTTCAAATACGTCTTCTACTGATTATTTTACTTAAAAAGTTTCCTTTTTTGAAAGAGTGGAAATATCACTAACTTGGGGACATCAGCAGTCTGACGTGTCATGCCGATTCTGTTATTGGCTAACTGGGTGACCTTGGCTAAGCAACTCTCCTTCTCTGGATCTTAGCTTCTGCAAATGTAAAATGAGAGATGTAGACTCCACTATCCCTCAGGGCTCTCCTAGCATGTGGCTCTTTGCCTATGTAGAGAGGCTGTGCAGGGAGTGGATATCGTGCAGGCTAGGAGTCAGAGACCTACGTTCTATCCCTGTTCCAGGATTTACCAGCTCTAGGACCTGGGCCAACCATTTAACCTGTCTGGACCTCTTTACCACACTGGACCCTGTTGCTCCCAGAGCTGGCGCCAGTTTGCCCAGCACTGAAAAGCAAAATGTTAGGACTAGTGGCAGGACAGATACTCCTTATCATGGGGTCCTTGGCCCAGACTGTGGTCACCATATTGTGTCCTTTAACAAAACAAAGACAAAACTGGAATCCCAGTGAAAGACTATAAGCCCACCACCAGGACAAAAAGCTGTGGGCTCTGGCAGGTACTTCTGGGGCCGAGTGATGATGCTTAATTTTTTTTTTTTTTTTTTTGTGGTATGCGGGCCTCTCACTGCTGTGGCCTCTCCCGTTGCAGAGCACAGGCTCCGGACGCGCAGGCTCAGTGGCCATGGCCAACGGGCCCAGCCGCTCTGCGGCATGTGGGATCTTCCCGAACCGGGGCACGAACCCGTGTCCCCTGCATCGGCAGGCGGACTCTCAACCACTCTGCCACCAGGGAAGCCCAACTTTTTAATTTTTTTTAACATCTTTATCAGAGTATAATTGCTTTACAATGGTGTGTTAGTTTCTGCTTTATAACAAAGGATGATGCTTTAAATAGGCTTGTTCTCTGATTTCTCCAGCCATCTTGGGTAGAGGAGATTTACGTAAACCACCTAGGAAAATGCCTCGTGGGAGCTAGCTGGCCTTATTTGTCAACAGTATTCAGAGGGCTGAAGGGAGAGGCGCCTTCCACATCAACGAGGCAGCTTCACGTTAGCATTATTTCCCTGAATTTTGAAAAACAGCTTCTGTCTTCAGGCTGTGTGACTGAAAGGGAGACGCCAGGTTGCAAAACAATTCTGATAAGAGAGGCTCTGTGCCTCCCTCCACTTCCTCTGGGGCACCATCGCCCCCCTGGCTACCGAGGAGTCCCAGGAAGGCAGCGGGAAGCACGTGGGCAGACAGGTGCGGAGAGTCTGCTAGTGCTGAGGGAGCTGGCTCATTCCTCCCACATTGCTCTTGTTTTAAAAATTGAGACTCCTGCCAGCAATATATTTAGCATGATGTACATAGCCACGCAGCTGTAAAGTTGACACCCCGTGGGATGAGGAAGCGGAAAAGCCATGGCTAGGCTTTCCCCCAGTGCCCTCCCTTCACAAAGGAAATCAGGGCTTCTTTGCACACTGCCCCAGATAAGTCAATTGAAGTGGGCACGTCTGCTTTCTGCAACGCTCCTCGCTTTGTTTGCAGTATCCCAGGAGATGGGTTGGAGAGAATGGGGAAAGGAGATTGTCACTGAAAGGGCCCTCGTTCTGCATTTCTAAGTCCCTTGCTCATATGATTAGGAAATCAAACACTTTATAACAATTCAGTGCCTACCAAAGTCTTATTTCTCAAAAATAAGAAAGAAGCCCCTTCATTAAAGAGTCCATCTTTTCTGCAGAGACAGACTGAAATCAGAAAACCTAGATTAAAGCCCACCTCAGTCACTTATTAGCTGTGCAAGCTGGGGCAAATCCTCAAGGGCTATAAATAAAGAAAATATATCCTATCTTCACTATTGAGCTCAGAGAGTGGTTATAAGAATGAAAATTAAAACGTGAGGGCTTCCCTGGTGGCACAGTGGTTGAGAGTCCGCCTGCTGATGCAGGGGACACGGGTTCGTGCCCCGGTCCGGGAAGATCCCACATGCCGCGGAGCGGCTGGGCCCGTGAGCCATGGCCGCTGAGCCTGCGCGTCCAGAGCCTGTGCTCCACAATGGGAGAGGCCACAGCAGTGAGAGGCCCACGTACCGCAAACAAACAAACAAACAAACAAACAAACAAAAAAACCTGATAAGGTTTACACAAAGGATCTGGCAACTGGAAGGGATATTTAGGTGTGCCTGCCTGGCCCCTGGTACTCAAAAAATACCTGTGGAATTGGCTGCTAGAGGGAGATATGTGGGATGTCAGGCATGAAGCAAGCAAAACTGATGGGGGGAGGTATTTGGGGCTTTGTCTCGGCTTACTCCCTTCAGTCCTTTATTTAGTCTGTCCACACATGAAAATGGCTTCAACTCCCTTCAGCCGTACTATCCCCACCAAACAGCTATCCACAAATGGTACACAGTGGACCTGATTCTCCAATCCCATCGCAGCAGCCTGGGCCCACCCACATGTGACTGACCACGTGCCCCATGGCTCGTTTGTAATGTCACTCAACATCTATTTTCATATACTAGGAGGCCAGTGCAACAGCCTCCTATAGACCTAAAGGAAAAGAATATCCAGGTGCATATAATCACCTCACTGGGTCCCTTCTGGGCCACAGCTGGATTACGTTTACCGAACTCGAGTAGAGCTGCTCAGATGTGCATGGAAACACCTGGGGAGCTTGCACAATGTGAATCTGATCCAGACGGTCTGGAGCGGGAACTGCCAATCAGCCCTCAGGGGGTGCTGGTGCTGGTAGCCCTCAGAGCAGACTTGGACTGTCGAGGACGTAGAGGACTATCAAGGACAGAATCATCTCTGCCTCACAACCCTGTTTGCTGCGGTTGACCCACAGTTGTAAGCCTACCCTCTTGAATTCAACCCCAATAAGACGTGGGGCTTCCTCTCCTCCAGCTCAGTGGCCGGTGCCCTCTGTCATGGGCAGGTGTTCTCTTGCCCATGGACTCTTTCTCATATGGGCTGTTCTGAGACTCTTTGGAGACCCAGTTCCTGGGTTCTCTCACTTGCACTTTCTGAATTCCATGACCTACTCACAGATTGGCTGCTTGAAACTCCCCTTTTAGCCTCTGTTCTTGGGAGTTGAACTCTGTTGGAATTCCTTTAGGAATGGCCCTTTGGGGCAAAATCTCTTTGAGGAGGTTCCAGGTCAGCTCACAATGCACACTCCCAAACTGCACTTCTCTTCCAAGGTAAACACGCACCTTTGCCCTGTTGTCCGTGGAGTGAACTTGCTGCCCAGACGGCACCCTCTGCACTGTTGCCACAGGCAGCCTCCCTCAGACGCCTGCCCTTCCTTTTAGATTTCTCAGGCCTGGGGCAGTTACCCGTCCACGCCCCACCTCCAGGGACACATTTCAATTGCTTCAGAAGGTCTCCCTGAAGCCCGCCATCTCTTCTGCATTGTGGGGATTTGGGGTGAACCACACACCATCCACTGACCAAATCCTCCTCCTGCACTTCCCAGCTTCGCTCTCAGACCCCATAGCCTCTCTCAGGCTGAGGCTGGGTAGTCAGCTAAGGTCTCAAACCAGTTCTTACCTCCTTCTTTGCAAGTCCTGCACAGTTGAGCTAGCAACCCACTCTGGAAAAGGGGAGCACTTGCCACCTACTCTCCTGTGTCCTCAAAGGCCAGCCCAGGACTCTCTGCGACTGTGGCCTTTGATACTGTGACAGTCATGGAAGGAGGGTTTGGGACCCCAAAGCGTTGTTTTTGACAGAATAAAATGCAGCCCTTTCTCCCTAAGCTCCATAGGTGTTTGAAAATTATCTGTTCAAGTTCTTCTCCAAGCTATTTGACATAGCTTGACTGGGTCACTCCACTCACTTCCCAGCTTGGGAGAAGCTGAGGGAGCCCTGTGGGGGGGGGGGCAGTGGGCAGCATCTCTGAAAGTTAGACTATAAGAGCCCCAAGGGCAGGGACTCACCTGTCCCCTTCATGGTGCCAGTGCCCTGTCTGGCACATACGGGTGCTCATGGAATATCTGGGGAATGAATGACTGGGCACTAGGAATGTTGGTGGCCAGGTCAACCCATTTCTCTGTGATGATGGTCCTTCCTGGGTCCTGGATTTTTTAGAGCAGTTCCTAATTAAAATATGTCCAAATTTGGGATTTGGAAATTATGGTGACTATTTCAGGAAGGGACATGTTCAGCTTGGATCCTCTTTGAGCCCTCCTATGAAGGTACCACTCCACCCCCCTGGAAGGCAGTGTAGCCCAGGAAGCCCTGGGCCTTAGACAGCAGGAGGGGCTCTGGGGACATTCAGAAGTTGGTCTCTACTGGACACAGTGGCTGAATGGGTGTTGAGTGAAAGAGAGGGCGGAGTCCATGACTATTATAATTATTTTGTAAACTGTACCAGGTATTAGTCCCAATGCATTTTGATGGCTTTTGAAATGATTAATGAAAGGACCGGCTTCTACATTTATAAATTTATTTCACCAAAATATCAGGAAAAATCTAAAAGTGAATTGTATGACTTGATGCCAATTTGCCTCATTTTGTCTGGGGTCTGGGGTAATGAATGCTTGGTGAGATTACCTATTTCCCCCCTCACCCCCAGAAATCACGCATCCAAAATTCATTAAGAAGAGATGTGTCGGGCTTCCCTGGTGGCGCAGTGGTTGAGAGTCCGCCTGCCGATGCAGGGGACACGGGTTCGTGCCCCGGTCCGGGAAGATCCCACGTGCTGCGGAGCCGCTGGGCCTGTGAGCCATGGCCGCTGAGCCTGCGCGTCCGGAGCCTGTGCTCCGCAGTGAGAGAGGCCACAGCAGTGAGAGGCCTGCGTATCGCAAAAAAAAAGAAGAGATGTGTTTATAGGCATCACCGACTCTAACCCTGTAAAAAACTAGGGAGAATTAACTAATTTCCATGGAATTAACCTACTCACCAGGGGAGATTGGCCGACTGTTCTAGCATACTGTAACACCTACCAAGCCCTGTATAGGTAACATACCTATTGTATCCAGCTATTTCTATCAGCTATTTGTGCTGCAAACCCAAAATTTAGTGGCTCAAAACAGCGAGCATTTATTATCTCAGTTTCCATAGGTCGCAAACTGGGAGTGACTTACCAAGGGGGTTCTGGCACATGTCATGTCTTATGAGGCAGACCTGATGTCTACCAGGGCTGCGGTTACCTGGAGGTCTAATTGAGGCTGGAGGATTTACTTGCATGTTCACCTCGGTTGCCAGCTGGCTACTGACTGGAGGCCCTTTGTAATGATTAAAATGTAATATTTACAGTTTTATTATATTTGTAGATAATTTTATCCCACTAGGTACTTCTCTTTCCTAAAGTCTAGAATTACTGTCATATGGGAGACTGTGACATTTTTTAACATTAAAAAAGAATTTTTGTACTGAAGTTCCTGGCACATAATAGATGCTCGCTAAATATTTGTTTGACCGGATTAAATCAAATGTAGGGCACCACCGAATAAGATGATCAGTTTGGTCTCTGCCCACTCTAAAATCTTATGAATTCTTTACTTTAACTCTGAGGCAATTTACCAGTTTGAGTTTTACTGTAACCAATCACCCCTACATAATTAAAACCGGCTCTGGCCCACCGCATCATTTCCTAAGTACTGGGAGACTTTCTGTTTCACATACACATAATGGCACTGCCCTCTTAGTATTCATATCTTCAAAATCCCTTACTGGAAATAATCTTCCCCTTTTGTATAAATGAAGTAGGTGGAATTTACACTCTACCCTTTGAAGGTTTTGCATTATAAATTCATTCAGGAACACGGATTATGTATGCTTGTGAGGGTAAAATTAGGAGACAATGTGGCACATCCCCAGAAGGGGGGTGGGGATTTCCAAGGTTCTTCACAAACCCCCCAACCTTTATTATTTTATGCTGTATAAGGTTATTAAGTTCTAAAATTTTTTATCAAAAATATGAAACAAAATATGTTGCTGGTAGGGTAAAGAAGCTTCTGGTGCTCCCCTCACCCATCTGAGATCAGTCCCAGGAGGAGGGATGTTTCTATAGAATGATCACGTTCCTGTCCAACTTGCAGAGATATTCTTGAGCCACGTTTTCGAAGGCTCAGGGCATGGGAGGCGGAGCTTAAGTAAGACTTCCGTCTTTGGGGATGGTTTTCCTCCGGAGGGGAAAGGAAGAAGGAGGTGTTGTGGCTGCTTCATATCATTCTCTGTTGTTTCTTCCCTCTCCGTCTTTCCCCTCTGTCTGGTTAAGTCAGAAGGGCAGGGCTGAGTTCATCTGCGGGCTGGGGCTGGCTGCCCGGAACGGCTCGGTTCCGGCATTGGTACCCACGCAGGCTCACAGCTTTCTGCTTCTTGGCCCTCTTTCCTGATTGTCGTGGCTTAGTTTTGCCCTACCACCCAGTGCTGGGATGAAGGGGCTGAGGCTTGGGTGGTGCCTAGACTAGGAGGGTCAAATAGGCTGTGGGACCAGTTTTATTTCTAGGCTCTGGGCCACTTGACCTGGCTCCGCCCAGCCTGTCAGCGGAGTACAAAGCCGAGTTTCCAAGCCATGTACGTGTCGGCCTCCAGAACTTCTCACAGGGTTAGCAACAAGCGGAGGATGAGATCGAAGTGTTCTGATCTTCTCTCCAGGCCGTCTGTTTTTGTTTACAACAATATGTCATGTTATTTAAGAGGAGAATTTTAGGTAGAGAACATGGGAAATGGACATTAATTCAGACTGTTCTGACTTTGCGTTTATAATACAGGAGGTTGTTCTGAAATGTAACAAACCACAAATTTAAAGTTAGAACACTGGGGTTCAAACCCCACTACATCCTATTGGCTAAGATATTTAGCCTCTGTTTTCTTGGAAGTGTGTGTGTTATATATACAACTTATAGGAGAGTTAGGAGTGAATGGGCTATCATATATATGTTACACAAATAGTAGTAGGTGCTTGGTAAACACTTCTTGAATTTCTGTGATAGTTCAAATACATTTTACTGAATTTAAAATTTTGAGATTATTTCTTCTGAGTGTTTTCAAAGACTTACTTGCTAAATTCATAGCATTCTTTTATTTTCAAAGCAAGGGATAAAAAACGTATGCTTCTCAATATGCAGTCTATTTTGGGAATCAGCAATTACTTCTTTTTTTTTTTTTCTTGCGGTATGCGGGCCTCTCACCGCTGTGGCCTCTCCCCTTGCGGAGCACAGGCTCCGGACGCCAGTGGCTATACTCCGGACGCGCAGGCCCAGTGGCCATGGCCCACGGGCCCAGCCGCTCCGCGGCATGTGGGATCTTCCCGGACCGGGGCACGAGCCCGCGTCGCCTGCATCGGCAGACGGACTCTCAACCACTGTGCCACCAGGGAGGTCCCAGCAATTACTTCTTATATTCACAGACTTGTATGGTTCTGACACACTACTATTTTGAACTATAGCTTTTGTCATTTAATTAGTCTCATTTAATTTATTACATTATGTTGATGCTAATTATGCATATTTTACCTAAAAGGATTAAAAACACTTCACAAAAATATTTCCCACATTTTGTGCTTTCATTCTACAAATAGATATTAGTGATTTTAACCTAGTTTTCTCTATTATTCTCATTGAGGGACATTTTCTTTTTTTTTTTTCTTTTTTTTTTTTTTGCGGTTCGCGGGCCTCTCACTGTTGTGGCCTCTCCCGTTGCAGAGCACAGGCTCCGGACGCGCAGGCTCAGCGGCCATGCATGGCTCACGGGCCCAGCCGCTCCGCAGCATGTGGGATCTTCCCGGACTGGGGCACGAACCCGTGTCCCCTGCATCGACAGGCGGACTCTCAACCACTGCGCCACCAGGGAAGCCCGAGGGACATTTTCTTACACAGAATCAACTTAGTATGTAGCCAAGTTTTAAAATAAACAATTGAGAATTTTATTTGGTTCTTGCAGCAATGTAATGGCAACACCACAGGCAAACTGAGTCAGATTCAGTGATTTGTCCAAGGGCACACAGTTAATAAGTGGGAGAAAGTTAGTAGCCAAATCTGGGCAGCCTGACCTTAAAGCCTGAACTCTGACCAGCACACTACCCAGTCTCCTAATTAATGTCTTAGCCACAGTGATCACCATGAATCCGAAGTGTCTTCAGAAGCCCCGGCTTCAACTACTCTGTCTCTTTAGTTCATGATGATGCTCTAACTTGTCAAACTGTGTGTTCCATATTCTGGTAAAATTTTAACATAGGTGGCAACCACGTGTTTATTGAACAGACACTTACGTTGTGCTTACTAGTCTAACCGCTCTATTAAAATTAACTTAATCCTTATCACAGCTGTATAAGCTATTACCATGTCACCTCCATTTTATACATGAGGCAGTTGAAGAACAGAGAGGTTAAGCAACTTAAGCGAGGTTGCAGAACTAATAAATAGTAAATGGTAGAGCTGGGATTCAAACCCAGGCCACGTGGCTAGTAACCATTATGCCACATTGCCTCTACATTTGCGATAACAGTCAATGGAACACTTCTCATATGCTCAGCACTCAATTAGGGAGATATAGACAAAGACTTTACCCTTCAGTTGCACACAAATTACAATAATAAATAGTTGTTCAGAGAAGGGTAAAGTTCAGGCAGGCTAGAGCAGGCTCTGAATGTATGGCAGACGCTGCTATTGTCTATGTTATCTTCAGGCTCTTCCTCTTCCTTTCTAACCAAAGGCCAGTTTTGTTTAGGATAACAATGTGCCCAGTAAGAGGTGGCCATGCAATCAAGTTCTGGCCAATGAGATGACAGAGGAAGTCTGCTGGGTGGGGCTTCCTGGAAAGCTATTATTTTCCTGATACAAAGGTTCAGATTCAGTTGACATGCACCTTTGACTTTTTGCCCTTGTCCTTGCCGTTTCTTTTTCCCTGGGACCCAAATACAATACCTGGAGTGGAGCAGCTATCCTACAACCATGAGGACTAAAGCCAAGTGCTAAGGATGGCAGACAAGGAAGTTAGAAGCAGCTTGGTCCTTGATTTCTTTAAGCAGCTGTAGCAGTCCTGGACTTCTTGATGTGTGAGAAAAAAATAAACCCTTATATGGTTAAAGCAATGTAATCGAGTTTCTGTTACAAGCAATTGAACAAAATCCTAACTTATACAGAAAACTTCAGGAGTAGAAGAGTATCCATTTAAGCTTTGACGGTCAGGAATATTCAGCTAGGTTGGGGGAAAAAAAGAAGCGTACCAGGTGTGGAGTGTGTCCTACCCAATGACAAGGAAGCAGAACCAGCACAGTGGGTTCAGGGGAAGGTGGGAAACCAGCAGGTCTGGGAAGAGCATGGCTAACACATCTCTGTAGCACCTGAAGAAGATCAAGAATGGTAAAGGCGCTGATGTATGAAATAGCATGGAAGGGACTGAGACTCAGTGAGAGATGAGCATTGGGCCACATCATGGATTTGGAACTAAGAGTTTGGACCTTATGAATACAGAAGTGGGAAGCATCAGAGTTTGGGGCAAGGATATGATATTAAAGAGCCTGCATACAGGTGTTCTATAAATGCTATTGGATCTTCACACAGTCAGTCCACAAATAGTTTTGAGCATTCTACTATGTGCCAGTCACTGTTCTAAGCCCAGGGTGAGAGGTCAAGATTCTGTAAGATGATGTAAGTTCAATTTCTGGGTCCCTAAACAAATATTTTAGAAAACGGGTCCCATTATTCCTTTTTTTTGTTTGTTTTGTTTTAATTAATTAAATTTTTTTCTTATTAGTCATCCATTTTATACACATCAGTGTATACATGTCAATCCCAATCGCCCAATTCATCACACCCCCACCCCCACCCCCCGCCGCTTTCCCCTCTTGGTGTCCGTACATTTGTTCTCTACTTCTGTGTCTCAATTTCTGCTCTGCAAACTGGTTCATCTGTACCATTTTCTAGGTTCCACATATATGCGTTACCATCATTCCTTCTTAAAATGATAAAACATGGAGTGTTTTGAGTGGGACTGGCTTAGTTCAAATCCTGGCTTTGTCACTTGACATCTCTGTGCCTCAGTTTCCTCAGCTGCATTATGCATCTAATAAAAGTACTTGCCACTTTGCTTAATTTTGAGGATTCCATGAGGCAGGACTGACTCAGTGCTCCCTGTCTAAAGGCTGTCCTAGCTTCCCATTGTTCAGTCCCCCAGTCATGGAGCATCCCTGACTCCTCTTCTTGCATCAGCAAATTCTATTGGATTTAACTTCAAAATATCTCCAGAATCCCATTGTGTTGTAGCACGTTCACTGCTAGCACCTGGTCGTGGCCGCCTTCATCTCTGCAGTGGTTACTTGGTGCCCGTTCTTTCCAGATGTCCTCTTTAGGACTAGTGTGCCCATCCTCCACCCGCTGGTTATTGGTTGTTGAAAGCACAACCTGCTTCACTCAAAACTTACACACTCTTCCAAGGGGCAGCACTGTGAATACATGAGTGTTACATGGCAAGGGGGAAGGCAGGTCACTAATCAACTGACCTTCAGACGGGGAGATTACCCTGATCATTCAGGTGGACCCAGTGTAATCACAAGGGTCCCCATAAATGAAAGAGGGGGAGAAGTCAGTCATTGAAGGAGATGTGACAACAGGAATAGAGGTAGGAGTGATGGGATTGCTGGAATTGGATTCTCCCCTAGAGCCTCCAGAAGGGTGGCAGGCTGTGAGATAATAAATTGGTCTTGTCTTAAGTCACTGTGTTTGTAGTACTATGTTACCGCAGGCACAGGAAATTCATGTGATTTTGGACAACTCTGAAGGGCCATCCCAGCTCCAAGAGCTTCCCCTAGGAGTGGCTGAAGCCTCAGTTGCCACCATCTTGCAGGCTGGCTTCTCCCTCTGCCCTTATCTGCCTTCTTTGTGTCTTTACAGGTGTATTTCCCAAGCACACACCCCGAAAGCCTTCTGCATGCAATTCTCCATCTCAGATTTGTTTCCAAGGAACCCAAGGTAAGACAGTCTCTCACATGAATTGTTGTAATGCCCCCTGCATGGTCTCCATGCTTATACCCTTAACTCTCTGCTGCAGGCTCTTCTCAACATAGTAGACACAATGACTCTGTGAAAACATAAATTAGATCAAGACACTCCATGGCTTTCCTTTTCACTCGGAGTAGAGGTCAGATCCCGTAAAGTAACCGAAAGGTCCTTTCATAATCTTCCCAACCACCCTGACAATTCCTCCTCTGCGTCATCTCCCATGACTCTCCCCCTTGTTCACTCCACTCCAGCCACATGGGCATCCTTGCTCTTTTTGAACTTGCTGGGCAAACTCCTGCCCTAGGACTTCTGCATTAACTCTTTTCTCTGCTCAATGCCACTTTTCCAGTGGGGTCCCTGATCACTCTATTTAAAATAGCAGTTGCCCTTCATCCTACTCTGGTACTCCCTATCCCTCTTACCTGCATTATTTTCTCTCTGGGCCCTAGAACTTTCTAATATACTATATAATTTATTTATTTTTGTTTATTGTTTTTGTCCTCCCGCTAGACTATACCATCTATGAAGACGAGTATTTTGTTTATTTACTGCTATGTCCCCAGTGCTCAGGACTGTGGCTGGCAAATAGCGGTCACTCATAAAAATCTGTTTGATGAATAAATGAATAAATGCAGGTACAGTATTTAGAACAGTGTCTGGCACATAGTAAATGCTTAATAAGTATTAGCTATCACTTTTTGCTGGTAGAGAAGGGGTCATGAGATTCCTGGCATTTCAGAGACAACTTATACTGGTATTTGATCCTATGATCCTGCAGGAAGAGGAAGATAAATCACATACACATGTTGATCAGGACCTTCATTTCCTTGCTTCTGTGTGTGTGATCTAACCCTGGGATGAGCTGTAGTCTCTTTAGAATAGATTTGAAAGCAAAAGTCTGAGTCTCTCACATGGACGGAGGAGGTGACCAAGGATGCGAGAAAAAGGTGTGGGCTGGAGTTCTTTTTGGAACCACAATTTGGGCCCAGGGAACAGAGGTCAGGAGAAGTCTGATCTGGCTTGAGGTCAGGCCTGATCCATCCCAGGACCTCTTTGGGAAATGGTGAAAGTTCCGCAGTTATACTGAGACAGGAAGGCTGACGGCAGTTTATACTGATTCCAAACTATTTATTGGAAGGACTGCCCTGTTTTAATGAGATTTCTGTGAAGAAAGAGTCCAAAGGTCTATTTCATATCCTTGTTCATGAGCCTTATCCTTTCTTGAACTGTGTGCTGTCAGCCCAAGGTACTAGCCAAAGGTGAGGTCCTTTCTTTTCGTAGGTTTTGGGGAAAGAGGCTCAGAAATGTACTTTGAGATGGGAAGGAGCCAGAGTACATGCATGTAAATTTGTAAGATATCCTGAATCCTAGGGAAGTACACACTCATCTTTAAAAAATATCTATTCTGCTTCATATATAGATTTGTATTAAACTATAGAAGAACAACATAGTTAATTCTGCCATCTGTTGGTTGAGCATTTCGAAGAAAAGCTCTTGTGTATGAGGTACTTAAAATCATTGAGTCCTTGACTCCAAAATACAAATAATGCCTAAACTCTCAGGGACAGGAGGGGATTTGTCCTATTTTAAAGATCTTGTGCGATAGACGCTATAACATTTGTTGCCGGTTCAATCTCAAATTAGACAATGTCTTGGAATGTCTTAATAGCATTGAAGCTCATTTAAATGCTATTTTGATCCCTATTGATCATATTAGCACCTAATCAGTTGCTAACCCTGGAAATTGCATGTTTGAGATATATATGAAGGAACTCCTGTAATTTTTTTTTTCCAAAATAAGGTTAATTCCTAATTCTTTAATAGTTTTTTTTTAAAGAGATGGGATGGGGGAGCTTTCCTGATATTCGTATCATGTTCAAATCATGTCAAAGTGCTTCAGGTTTCCACACCTATCACACAGTGCTTGCTTATTAAAAGTTGAATTCCTAATTCCTTTAAAAATTAACCCATCTTTAAATATCTCTTCTAAATATTCAGAGGGCAAAACATGATATAGACAATAATATGCACATAGACGATTCCTTTTAGCCCTTGAATAACATACATCTTTGTTGTATTTCTGTTGATGGGACGTATGAGCTCTATCTCACATCCTTGTGTCTTGAAAACTTTTGAAATAACACACATTGTTGAGGTAAGGTTTTCACTTAGAAAGTTATAGTTCTTTTTTCATTGCACTTTTATTTAGTGATTTATTTTCCATCTTGTCTCAGGACAAGATGAATTGGACCAAATATGCAACCTCATACCTCCATTCTTACCGTATGTATTTCATCTTGGTTTTGGTAGGCCACATTATTAACCTAATTTTGAATGAAAGCCTAATCTTCTAAGGTGTGATGGTCCTGTCCAGGGCTGCCTGCCCATCCCACCTGCCTGTCACACTTCACCCTTGTAGTCATGGCTCATTATGTCCCTGCTCTGTTGACATGGACAGATGATTGATATTTCTAGCCATCTGAGTCCACATCTAAATGATTTTTTAAATCTAATTTCTTCAAACGTCATGTATTATAGGGCTGTGTCCACATCTTCAGATACTTTGCTGAAAGGAATAGTCAGTGAACAAATTGCAGTCAAGTGCTCTCCCTTCCTGCCTTCTCAAGTTCACCCCCGAGTCCGCGTTAACGTGACGCATGCTTGAACTTCCACTTGCATTTTTAAAAAATTCTGCATCATCCTTTCCAATCCTGCTTCTTGGTATTTAAAGTGTCTCAGCAACATCTTCAAGCAATAATCAAGGGCATAATTTCCCAAAACTATAGCATTCAAAGCATGCTGCTTGATTGTTTGCTGATTTTTTCCAGGTAACCTCTTTTTATTTTATTTTATTTTTATTAATTAATTTATTTTTTTGGTACACGGGCCTCTCACTGTTGTGGCCTCGCCCGTTGTGGAGCACAGGGTCCAGACGCGCAGGCTCAGCGGCCATGGCTCACGGGCCCAGCCGCTCCGCGGCATGTGGGATCTTCCCGGACCGGGGCATGAATCCGTGTCCCCTGCATCGGCAGGCGGACTCTCAACCACTGTGCCACCAGGGAATCCCCTCTTTTTATTTTAGGAATATAACAGGAATCCAGAGCTAATGATTTATTGCCCTTCTATCTTCAACATAACACTTCCTACCATAAGCACATTTCTAAGACTCTGTGACAGTCTTAAGGAGCTTCTATTTGCTGCGGATACTCTATCAGCTATTGTTTTTAAGCTTCCCAAAGAAGGCAGAGCATTTCTGAGAGTTAATTCAGACCATGTCCTGATGGGAAACACCACCAAGATCATGTACTAACATGAACCCTGTGAACCTATTAGCCAGAGATTGAATTTTTTAAATTGAGGTATAACATACAATCAGTAAAGTGCAAGAATCTTGTATAAAGTTGATGAATTATACACGCTCACACCCGATGTAGCCACAGCTTAGATCAGACATAGATTTTTTCCAACATCCCAGGAGGTTTTCTTGTCTTCTTCAGCCCTCCCTCTTCCCAGTTAATACCCCACTCCGGGTAACCATGCATCTGACTTCCATCACCATAGATTAGTTTTGTCTGTTCTCTAACTGCATAATAAATGGAGCCACACAGTATGTGTGCTTTAGTGTCTGCTTCTTCCTCATCAGTATGTCAGTGAGATCATTCATGTTCATATCTGCAGTGGGACTGCATTTTTCTTTCTTTCTTTTTTTTCCTATTGCTGTGTCTTATTCTGCTGTATCAATGTTCCACAGTTTGTCCATTCTACTACTGATGGACATTTGGATTGTTTACAGCTTTGGATGATTGTGAATAAAGCTGCTTAGTCGGGCTTCCCTGGTGGCGCAGTGGTTGAGAGTCCGCCTGCCGATGCAGGGGACACAGGTTCGTGCCCCGGTCCGGGAAGATCCCACATGCCGCGGAACGGCTGGGCCCGTGAGCCATGGCCGCTGAGCCTGCGCGTCTGGAGCCTGTGCTCCGCAACGGGAGAGGCCACAAAGTGAGAGACCCGCGTACCGCAAAAACAAAAAAACAAACAACAAAAAAAAGCTGCTTAGTCAGAGATTTTTACATGTAAAAGAACACTTAGCCACACACAAATTCTGGTATTTGGACACTCCTTTATGTGATGATAGACACTGAGTAGAAAACCAGATCAAGAACCCTAGGATGCTTTTTGTAAGACACTGAAAATCTATGTGTCATTCAGGTTGAAATCAACTGTAAGAGCGCAGGCAACAAAAGGAAAAAAAAGATAAGTTGGACTCTATCAGCTTCATGGACATTTGTGCACCAAAAGATACTATCAAGAAAGCAAAAATGCAACCTACTGAATGGGAGTAAAATATTTGCAAATCATTTATCAGGTGAGATTAATATCTAGAATATATAAAGAATACCAAAATCTCAACAACAAATAAATAACTCAATTCAAAAAATGAGCAAAAATATTTGAATAGACATTTCTCCAAAGAAGATACACAAATGGCCAATAAGCCCATGAAAAAATGTTCAACATCATTAGACATCAGAGAAATGCAAATCAAAACCCCACTGAGATACCACTTCACAACTACTTGGATAGCTGTAATTTTATTTAAAAAGAAAAGAAAAAAAAGGAAAAGAAATTGGAGAAATTGGAAACCTCATGCACTACTGGTACAAATGTAAAAATGATGCAGCTGCTGTGGCAAACACTTTGACAGTTTCTTAAAAGGATGAACATAGAACTATCATATGACCCAGCAATTTCAGTCCTAGGTAAAATACCCCAAAGAATTTAAAGCAGGGACTTGCACAGCTATTTGTACAACAATGTTCATAAGAGTGTTATTGACAATAAGCAAAAGGTGAAAACAACCAAAGTGTCCATCGACAGATGAATGGCTAAACACATATGGTATATACATAAAATGGAATATTGCTCAGCCATAAAAAGAATTGAATTTTGATACATACTACAACATGGATGAAACTTGAAAACATTATGATTAATGAAATAAGCCAGACACACAAGGACATCTATTGTATGATTCCACTTATGAGGTACTTAGAATGGGCAAATTCACAGAGACAGAAAGTATTATTAGAGGTTACTAACAACCTCTAACAGGTGAGGCAGAAAGGAGAAGTTATTGTTTAATGAGTGGAGAGATGTTTTTGGAGGGGGGATGATTAGAAACTCTTGGGTGTAGATAGTGGATGGTTATTCAACATTGTGAATGAATTTAACTCCACCCAACTGTATACTTAAAAACGTTAAAATGATAAATAATACATTACGTATATTTTACCACAATAAATAAATCAACTGTAAGTATAAACAGTATTTCTTTGGTATTCAATCATTCGACACATTCTTATTAGAGAGTATTAGTGTTAGGCACTTGCAGAAAGAAAGATGAATCAGACATAATGTAGTAGCTTCCTATTGCTGTTGTAGCAAATTGCCACAAACTTAGTGGCTTAAAGCAACATACATTTATTATCTTACAGTTCTGTAGGTCAGAAACTCAAAATGAGTCTCAGTGGGAATAAAATCAAGGTACAGCAGAGCTGTGTTCCTTCTGAAGGCTCTAGTGGAGAACCAGTTTCCTTGCTCTTTCCAACTTTTGGAGGCTGCCTGCGTTCCTTGGCTTACGGCTCCCCTTCCAGCTTCAATGAAAAGCAATTGCAGCACTTTAACGCTGCTTTTGTTATCACACCTTCTCTGTCTCTGACCGTCCTGCCTCCCTCTTTCATTTATGTGGATCCTTGTGCTTACATTGGGCCCATCTAGGTGATCCAGATAATCTCTCCGTCTCTACAGCTGCTGAGCAACCTTAGTTCCATGTGCAACTTTAATTCTCCCTTTCCATGTAGCCTATCGTATTCATAGATTACAGGGATGGGGGACTGGGATTGTCATCTTTGGGGGGTTGTTATTCTGCTCACCGTACATACCTTCCTGACTTCAAAGATTAGCAGGGGAGATACAACAATAAAATAAGTCATGAATGGTGCAGCCGAAGTGCTCTGAATTTAGGGTGAGAAAGATTATTCCAGCTGAGAGAGAGAATCTATAAACTCTTCTTAGAGACTATATAGAAATGATACCAGGGTGCCCTCTATGTCAAGGACTTTGGGGTTCGCACAGCTTCGTGGCATATGTGAGCCACATTCCACATCTAACGGCCAGGCACGATCATAAGAAAGCAGCTGGTCAGTCAATGCCAGAGGGTGATCCGCAGTGGCCACCCAGCGGCAGGATTCAGGTGGGTCAGCTGGGGGACAGGACAGCTGTGTTGCCGCTGCTTGACGAGCAAGGCTGCCGGGACCATTAAGCCTCAGTGTGATCCACAAGTGACTCTTGCCCATGGTACCTGCTGGTAAGCCAGAAACTCAGAGAAATGGGAATTCTGGCACTAGCATCAAAAGTAAGTGTGAGACAGACAGAGAACAGACTTGTGGTTGCCAAGGGGGAGAGGGTTGGGGAGGGATGGAGTGGGAGTTTAGGATCAGCAGATGCAAGCTATTATATACAGAACGGATAAATAACAAGGTCCTACTATATAGCACAGGGAACTATATTCAATATCCTGTGATAAACCATAATGGAAAAGAATTTTATAAAATGTATATATATATATATATGTATAACTGAATCACTTTTCTGTACAGCAGAAATTAACACAACATTGTAAACCTATACTTTAATTAAAAAAAATATGGCTAGGTTAGGTGGGCCAATCTAACCAAATGTTTTATATCTCAAAAAAAAAAATCAATGTGAGAGACCTAGAAATAAATGGCAGCCTGGCCCTGTGCTTCTCTTACACACAGTGTGGCTACAATTTGGGTTGCATACCAGTGTTTGCATTTGCCCTGGATTAGCCACGAAGTGACCTCAGCAGCATTTTCATATAAATGGCTGCTAATAGAAGTCAGCAAGACCCACTGTATCTTTTTGTTTGTTTGTTTTGTTTGTTTGTTTTTGCTGTATGCGGGCCTCTCACTGTTGTGGCCTCTCTCGTTGCGGAGCACAGGCTCCGGACACGCAGGCCCAGCGGCCATGGCTCACGGGCCCAGCCGCTCCGCGGCATGTGGCATCTTCCCGGACCGGGGCACGAACCCGTGTCCCCTGCAGCGGCAGGCGGACTCTCAACCACTGCGCCACCAGGGAAGCCCCACTGTATCTTTTGATGTAGGATTTTTCTTAAAAATGACATCTTTGTATCCTCACAGTAGCACCCAAAAAGCACTTTAAACTCACAGGGAGGTGGGCTGGGAAACACTTCTCTCTCCAGGTGCAAAAGTGACGCATTCTGTGCCCCCAAGACACAGCATCACAGAACAACTCTACTAAACATCCAGGCATATAGAGCTGTGGCCACTACAGGATCCCTTCCCAACCAGTGTGCTTCGGTTTTGTCCTCCATGTTTGTCAGGGAATAAATTAATCCACCGGAGGCATAATATGTGCTCAATAAATGTTTAATAAATTCATGAAATGGGAATAAGCAAGTGACTTCAAGTACCTAAAATTCTTAACCCAGATCTAGGTTGTGGTTCTGAAGGATCACACCTCTGTGATCATACCCATTTCCTTGCAATGACCTCATGTCTACACACATCGTTGTTTAGTCAGTTTAACAGACTTGTTGCCAGTCTGTGTGAACTCCAATTAGAAAATCACATTTAAGGATATTAGAAAAAAATGTATTTAAAGTTTGTCTTATAAAAACAAGAAAATTGTCATTAGTGTCTTTGCCTTGGTTAAAGGAAAACATTGTTGGACCTCTGCAGCCTTGCTTGTATCCTACCTCCAAGGGCACATCTGACCCACCAGATGAAGCTGGCTGCCCAGGGCCCAGGAGTTTTTGCCCTCTCTCTCCTCTACTCAATGACATCAAGGAATAATAATAACCTGTTTCATCTGTGTGGCTCAAGGTCTGCAAGGCCCAGAGTATTTCACTGTTTACCGTGAGAGGATGTTTGGGAGAGTTGCTTGTGTATCTCTAGACACGGCCAAGGTGCCACCCCAGTCTCATGATCCCCTTATAACTGGAATGTATTCAAGGATGCGTGAAGTCCTCAGGAAATCAGATGCCCCATCTTTGTTTAGCTCTGGCATAACCTTTTATGTCACTTTCTCTTTCTTTTTTTCTTCTATCTCCTTCCTTCCATGTATTTATTAATTCAACAACTATTATTGAGCACCTACAGTGTGCAAGGGGCTGATTAGGAACTGAAGATTCAGCTGGGAATAAGACAATGGTCTTTGCTTTCATGGTTTTAATGTACTAGTGAGAGGGTGGGGTCATGAACAAGGGAACTGATTAATTAATGAATGAAATATGCTCAGATTATAGGTATTAGGAAGGCAGTTAAAGAGGGTGCTGTGATAGAGAATCATGTGGGGAAAGTGTGTTCTTTCTTATGTATTGAAATGTGTGTAAATAGACAATTGTCTGCAAGTGTGTGAATAACACTGAACCAGCCTTTTTGTGGCAGCTCCTAGAGGAGAAAGCTTAGGTTAGTCCTCCTGGTAAAGGAAGAAAATGAAAACTTAAAAGGCCAGGGCAATTCATCTTGTGAGGAACTCAGAGAGTAAGGGACATCCATCTTGTTTATCATAGTGTGTCCAGTGTACAACAGCATGCTGGCATACAGAAAATGCTCCAAAAAAGTAATAATTGGTGGAAAAACCAACCGACCCTGCAAAACATATGTTTATAAGACCAGTTCTTTCTTTTGTCCTAGGTAGAAGGAAATCCATCAGTCTTGAGTGATTTCCAGACACCTTTCCATACATGGCAGACTTTGATGGCTTTAGGCAGGACCTTCTGGGAAGGCACTTAGTAAAAAGTACCATACGTTCAGGGATGCATGGAGAACTTTCTTCACAGCCTCATACAGGAGGTCAAACCATAGGAGGACACCTCCTGGAATTATCAAGACATTGATGCTGGCAGATTGGATGTTTGGATAAGGATTATCTCTTGGGACCAGATTGCTATTTACCAGAAGAAAATGAACACTCTTGGCCCACTCTGGGAAGGGTTCATTAGGAAAACACAATACTCAATTATAGCATTTACCCTCTAGTAATTTATTTAATTGTGCACACATCACTTTCTCACTCCAATAGACCATAAACTTCTCTTGTGGCCACCTAAAAAGTCTGACAGGAAGAAGGGGTCAAGTCTTGTCTTGAAGCTGTATTTTCATAATAAGCATGTGTTTTGAGATTACAGGTTTTACATGAATAAAAATAGCATTTTCACTCTTCATTAGATTTCACACTTTTTTTTTTACTATCATCATCATCATGTGACTGGGTAGCTTTGAGGTGGCTGCTGAAGATCATGGTCAGGCCAACTCCTGCTGCCCCCTACGTATAACTTATTTTATTTATTTATTTATTTATTTTTGGCTGTGTTGGGTCTTCGTTGCTGCACGCGGGCTTTCTCTAGTTGTGGCGAGCGGGGGCTACTCTTCGTTGTGGTGCGCGGACTTCTCATTGCGGTGGCTTCCCTTGTTGCCGAGCACGGGCTCTAGGCGCCCAGGCTTCAGTAGTTGTGGCTCGCGGGCTCTAGAGCACAGGCTCAGTAGTTGTGGCACACAGGCTTAGTTGCTCCGCAGCATGTGGCATCTTCCTGGACCAGGGCTCGAACCTGTGTCCCCTGCATTGGCAAGCGGATTCTTAACCACTGCGCCACCAGGGAAGCCCCCCACAAGTCTTTTTCTTGTTGATTTCTTAAATCCCCAATGTTTAGCATATAGTAAATAATTGTTGCATTGAGCTTAAACAGAATAAAGAAGAGAGAATAAAGAAGTAATTTTAAAAAAAGGAAACATAGTTATACAAGTGTTAATCTTATTCCTCAATACTTGTATTTGAATGTGTTTCCCATCATTAGTTATTTTTGGCATTCCCAATGTGATCTACAAGAAGCTGCAACAGGATAATCATACTGAATTCAAAAAAATTCACCTCATGCCGTCTCCAATAGGGTGTACTGGAGACCACAGGGGAGAGTAGAGAGGCATATTGTCTTAGAACATTTAAATTTAATATTTAAATATTCATTTAAGTGTGTGAACAACAAAGATACCCTACCGGCTGGACGCACGTCAGACATTTATACCTACTGTCCCAATCCTCCCTCTCCCACCCAAACCGATTGACCCCCCGAGAGCCCCCGGAGACCGGGGAATCTCTAGAGATAAACTGTCATGAAAAGCCCATAAGCTTTCCTTCCCCAGGACATGGCATTAGAGAAGTGATCTCAGCTAAAACAATTATCACTGGGCTACTGCCAACAGAGAATATTGTATTCCCGGCTTAATAATAATACAAAAAAGAAAATGTAAGTTGAATCCAAATGAAATATAATTCTATCTGCTTTTTATCCAAGTGATTTCGGTGGACAGAGAGTAGGGGCTCTGCTGAGAGCAAATTAAATGAGTCCTGGGATACATCACAGTGACTTTTAGAGGGAAGGAAGGTCACACCCCCTCCCCAAAGGCAAGTCTCTGAATGTCTGAAAAGAGAGGGAGGTGAGGGTGGATTGAAGCCCTGCCCTACTGATATTCCTCCCCAGAGGAGTTGTTCTTCCCTTGGAAAATCACTGCTGTAAGCAATGGGGAGCGACAGAAGATTCTTGAGTAGGCGAGTGGCAGGACCAAAGTAACATTTAGGAAGCTGAATAAATATTAGTTGAATGAATGAATGATTCAGATTAAGGGCAAGACAGAGACATGAATTTGGCTACTTCTGAATATGGATTTTAATAAAGGATTTAGAAAAAAGGATTAGAAAATAATATCCAATCAATACCGTAATTATAGTTTTAGGTTACTTGTAGCTTTCTATCTGCTTATTCTTAGGTCAATGTAACAAAGGTGTTAAAACAGATCTGACTTGTGGAGGTGCTAGAATGCAGCTCTACTTTTGTTTTTACTGATGACGTTTACTTGGTGTGGCCCTCTTTTCCTGTCCTGGATAAACACGATTCACCTATAGGTAATAGACTGTCAGTCCTGTGGTCATTTTAAGTCACAAACACGGCCTAAGACACATGAGAACACACAGCTCTGGGAATAATTAAAACCCTGAATTCTATTTAATGTCAAATCTTGCTTTCCCTGGCCCACATTTGGCTGGCAGCCCACATTTCCCCTTTATTTCTCTTTTCTTTCTTCTCCTTCCTCATTAGGCATACTCCTAGGGTTGGAACACAGAGAAAGGGAAGATGAGAACAGGAAATGATCTTCTGCTGTATCTGCCGTTCCTTGGCTTTGTGCTGAGTTAGGCTCATGTTTAAAGCTGACATTCTCTTGAGGGCACTTTCGGATTCTCTGGAGATGTGTTTGTTGATGCCCCTTTTTCAGCTGGATGCCCATCCTCTTCTCTGAGGACCCATCCACACACTGCTGGGGTCCCATTGCCCTTTCTAGGATGGCAGACTCTTGATCCTGGGGACTCTGCACTGGGAAAACACTTGTACTACTGCTGGAGGGGGTTGAAGTAATTTCCCAGACAAAGTGGCTAGTTGCTTTGACGCCATCATCCCCAACACACTTTCTCTCCTACCCTTCATATTTTCTGGGGCAGAAGTTAGCCCTCAGCTCACTGTGTCTCCCAAGCTTCAGACAACACCTGCCAGACTCTCAAAGTGGCCATGCTGAACACCTCCAAGGCTTGACCTCCTTTATTTCTTCAGGGGATGAGAGGTTTTGAGGTTCTTAGGACAAATTTCTCCAAAGTAATCCTTCTCTCTAGAATCTTTCCTCTTGCTTCCCATTCTCCCAAAACCTTTTATACTTTTGAAATGCAAAAGAAGCCCCTGCATAAATAGCCTGAATTTTTAAATCAAACCTCAGATTTCTTTTAAGAGTCTTCTTGTGGCAGTCTGTGTCATATATACCTTGGTACCTGAGAGCTATAACATCAGTCCCGCCGGAGAAATTGAGGTGAGAATTGTTCTATTTAATATCAAGTTACATTCACTTTAAGTAGGGCATTCTATACAGCAGCTTTAATCCCACTCACTTAATATTCTTGTCCTTTCAAAGTCTGAAGTTGAAAGAACTTCCAGAGTACTCAGACAAACTGGTAAATGATATCTGCAATCTTTTTTCATTCGTAATTCATTAATTTATTAAACATAAAAATTAAAAGCAGAGTGGGCTGCTACTTTTCACCTAATAGGTTAATAAATATTAAAAAGTATGGTAAAACTTAGTAATGATGTGAAAAAACTTTCACAAACTGTTAGTGGAAGGAAACACTAACGCAAAATTTTGGAAGGTAATTTATTAACTTACATCCAAATTTAAAATGCAATCTCTATTGATTGCAACCATTGCCTGACCTTCAGAGACAGCTCTGGGTTGTGTAGAAGATTTTACAATTTGAGGGGCACTCTTTAAGAAAGAGAATGAAAAATTAGGAATACAAAATTGGATATGAAAGCAAATATTTAGTTAGAATGGGAAAAAAATTTACAACGAATTACAAATTTTAAAATGCTGACTGATACCAGAAACAAAAAAATCCAGAAAAATTACATGATGCTTTTGTGAATAAATTATCTTATACATATACTTCTAGAATTTCTTTTGAATTTTGATATGATTCAAGAATTCTGAATAAATATAGAAAATGATCTGAAATTAAGGCATGCACAGGAATAATTAAAATGTGTTAAAACACTTCTACATTGCATTATGCTACTTGATCATATAATCACATTATTTTTATATTACATACATCGATTTGTTTATAAATATGTATAGTGATTTTGTCCCTGGGTTGTCTCTTTAAGTTCTTATGCTCCATCAATGGATAATTTTTCATCTCTTTTTGTCTAAAAGTGCTGATTCTCTTCAGGATGTGATATGATCCAATATGTTGGATGTATAAAATATGTAACCAAACAAATAGACATGGTCACCATGGGATTTGCACTGGTTTGTACCCTACAAACCCAGGAATTCTGATAACTTCTATTTTATAAGATTTACACCAAAAAAGAAAAAATATATTGTGGGTTTATAATTGCATACATTGCTTATCAAGTATATTCATGGCAGGACAGAACTTTTGCCTAGCCATCTGTGAGAATCAAATACTCTGCTTATAATTGTACATATCTGAAGATTGGCAGAACTTTCTCAGACTAGCTTCTGCTTCACACTTTTGAAAACTCGTTTCTCCATCAATACCTACATACTTCCAATGCCTGGTGAATAGATCACATGCATGTCCCAGTATGGCCTCTGGTGTTGCCAAAGTAGGCAGTGGGGATATTGCCTGAAGCCATCCCTGCACCAGAATAGCTAGCAATAACTTAACTAGATATGAAAGTGAACCGCATAAATATAACCTTCTTAACATAAACCCTATGTGTCTTCAACTCAACTTCCCCTTAGCTGAATCCCAAGCAGCCCGTGGTCCCTCTAACACCAACCTACAGAAGAGCGAGTGTAACAGAGGGTAAGTTGGAGAGGAAAGAGACTGAGGCCCTAAATGACTGTGGCTAAAATAACTTTCACCTTTTACAAAAGCATGTGATCATGTGAACACATTGCTTGGGCCCCAAACAGGGCCTAGAAAGGGGCCTGAGCAATGAGGGGCCTAGATGTCATTAACTTCGAGGTCAATCTGCCTTGCCAACCAGGAAGTTACCCTTTTTGGATGAGCCTTCTATTCACAGCACACTTCAATTTACAAGGTTGGTGCACCAGGGTGTTTGTCGCAAATGCAGGTTAGTTAGGTTTACAGTTGGCTAACCTCCGACAAGAGTCAGCAATTGAGTAGAATTTTCCTAAGTCTTTATTTCCTAGCCTCAAGGGCTGAGGAAAGTTACTGACCTCATTATGGTGATCATATACCATTGAAAGGTGTTTGACTTAGAAAATGAAGGTATTGATATTTTGGTAGACTAGCAAGAAGGAGGCTCATGGAAGGACCATGAAAGGGGTGGGTTGTGCTCAGACACTGGGAAAATTAAAGAGAGCGTGGGAAGATGCCTTGATGATCAGTTTAAGGACTCTCTTTTGTACCCTTTATAAGGGAATAGTCAGGAGTGATTTCAGCTGGAAGTAACAGAATAAACTAACAGCGGCTTAAATAATCAAGATGCTTAATTAACTCTTAGAATAAAAAATCTGAAGACAGGTGACCTTATAATTCTGCTATTTTGGGACTCTGGGTCATTGTCTCTGTGATTCTCATGGTCAAAATATGGTTGTCACAGCTCCATGAATCATTCATCCAAAGGTAGAAAACAGGGGACAGCGAGAGAGAGTGTGTGCGTTTCTCCTTTTAGCAAGGAGGAAAAATCTTTCTAAACAGTTTCCCATCAGAATTCCTCTTTAGATCTCATTGGCCAAAACTGGGCACATGGGCACCTCTAGGAGAAGAGGGAATTGGGAAAGTGGGTGTCTGGCAAAGGGTCATGGGAGTTCCATGTTTGGCTTAGTCAAGCTTCATCTTTCTGGGCTGAACATATGGTTCCCCTGAACAAAAATATGGATTCTAGTAGGAAGAAAATGGGAATTTCTATTTGGAGAAGATTAATGTTACATGCAGTTGGAACTTTTGTGTTGAGTATCATAAAACTACCCTTTGCTTAATAATTATTAAACTAACATGAATTGAGAACGTAACATGAATACAAACGATCAGTTATTTAGTCAATACTCTGTGCCAGAAATGGGCGCTAGCTGTTAGATATATGTTATCTGCAACTAGCCCAGCCCTGCAAGATGAATATTTTTATTATTATTTTCAGAGAGATTAGGTTACCTCCCCATTGGGGAAATAAGTAGCTCTATTTGACCTCTATCATTAAAGTCCTTGCCTTTCTTGAACTTCAAACAAATTAAATCATATAAAATGTTCTCTTTTGTTTCTTACTTTTCCTGCTCATTATTAGGCTTGCAATTCATTCATTTTGGAAAGGGTATCAGTAATTCATTTTTTTATTACTGTGTATTATTCCATTATTTGAAAATATCACAATTTATTTACCCATTGTACTGTAGATAGATATTTGGGTTGTTTCTAGTTTGGAGATATTCTGAATAAAGTTGCTATTAACGTTCTTAATGTGTGTCTTTTGGAAAGCCCTCCTTTCTGTTGGATTTATATCCAGGAGTAGCACAGGGTATTTTTAGCTTTAGTAGATACTCTTTAAATCTTTAAAAGATTTCCAAAGTGGTTGTACCAGGTTACACTCCCACAGCAATTGATGAGAGAACCATCTACCAGTGCTTGTTTGGTTTTGTTATATAGAAGGTGGTAAGAGGAAAAGTTGGGCAAGATAAAGGGGATTGTTAGCACTGGGGGAAGTGGGGCAGTTTGAAATTTTAAATACAGTGGTTAGGATAAGCTTTCTTTTTTCTTTTTCTTTCCTTTTTGAGAAGGTGATGTTCGAGAAAAGTCACAAAGGAGGTAAGGGAGTGATCAATGCAGGCATATGGAAAATGTCCTGGACAGAGGGAAGAGCAAGTGCAAAGGCTGTAAATAGATGCCTGGTACCTGCAAGTCAAAGCAACAGGTCAATGTGGAAGAAGCCAAGTGAGTGAGGGGGAAAGCAGTAGAAGGTAATATAAGCGAGGCAGAAAGAGCCAGAGCCGGCAGGGTCTTGTAGGAATAGTGAGGACTTGGGCTTTTACTCTGAGTAAAATGGGGAGTCACAACAGGGTTTTGAGTGACATAACTGACTTACATTTTGAAGAGATTGTTCTGACTGCTGGGTTGAGAATAGACTGTAGGGTGGGAGCAGTAAGCTGTTGCAGGAGGTGACAGTGGCCTGGACCAGATGGTGACAAAGACATGTCAAAACTGGTCACATTCTGGATATATTTTGAAGGTAGAGCCATTGTTATTCTTGGCATCACCAGCTTTAGTATTAGCAATGCTACGATAATAATAATCATTTTCAGCCTCTTACTATGTCCCTACTCTCTGTTTTATTATCCTCATAAACTAAAGCTCGAAGACATTAAGCAACCCCCCTAAGAACACACATTTCATAAGAGATAGTCCAGGGGTTCAGTCTTAGCTCTAGCAGATTTCAAAGCTCTTAAAACTGCTTTATCACCTGTTTCTGGTTTCCTTTCTGCCTAGCCCACTCAGTGCCTTATACATAATAGGTGATCAGTATCTTTATATTGAATTAATTAGTGACACCGTTCACTTTTTCCTGTACTTGCTGAGATTAAACTATACGTTTGCTTCTGAGGTTTTTAAAAAAATGTTGTTTTACTTTATATTTATGTACAGTATGTTTTGGTATATAGTTCTATGAGTTTTCACACATGCATAGATTTGTACAACCACTACCACAATCAGGATATTTCCATCACCCCTCCCCGTAAATTCTCTTATGCTGCATCTTAATCAAATCCTACCCTCACTCCTAATTCCTGGCAAACGCTGATCTCTTCTTTGTCTTTATAGACTATAAACATTAGGGCACAGGTTTTTGTATGAGTGGTAGTGTGCATTTTGCATTTTTCTAGGGTAAAAACCTAGGCTGGGGCTTCCCTGGTGGCGCAGTGGTTGAGAGTCCACCTGCCGATGCAGGGGACAAGGGTTCGTGCCCCGGTCCGGGAGGATCCCACATGCCGCGGAGCGTCTGGGCCCGTGAGCCATGGCCACTGAGCCTGCGTGTCGTGCTCCGCAACGGGAGAGGCCACAATAGTGAGAGGCCCGTGTACCGCAAAGCAAGCAAACAAACAAACAACCTAGGCTGGGTTTGTTGGTTCATATGCTTATTGTTTAACTTTTTTTTTTTTTTGCGGTATGTGGACCTCTCACTGTTGTGGCCTCTCCCGTTGCGGAGCACAGGCTCCGGATGCGCAGGCTCAGCGGCCATGGCTCACGGGCCCAGCCGCTCCACGGCATGTGGGATCTTCCCGGACCGGGGCACGAACCCGTGTCCCCTGTATCGGCAGGTGGACTCTCAACCACTGCGCCACCAGGGAAGCCCTGTTTGTTTAACTTTATAAGAAACCGCCAAACTGTTCTCTAAAGTGGCTGTACCAGCATTTTAGTTGTGAATAAACACGGCATAAGCATACTTAAAAAAAATTTACCCCCTGCCCTTCTAGACCCAGATATCTTTACGTTTGGAGACTGTGTTATTGTGATGTAACTTAAATATAAATAACAAAACTTGCTTGCAGGATTTTGTGGTCAACAAGGAATTCCTTATGAAAGAGGCCTAAGCTTTGCTTTTCTTTCAGGGATGTTGTAGAAGTTAGACAATCATCATGAGATGATGAATGGAAAATTGCCTCAAGATTTAAGAATATACATTAATATTATTACTAAAGATGCCATCACTCATTAACTAAATGAAGGCAGTGTTTACTAAGTAGCTAATATAGTGAAGGTATTATGTTAGAAATGGTCTATGGAGAATATAAGTATAAAACAGAGGTCTTATCCTCATGGCATTTATACTCTGGTTAAGGAGACAAGTAAAATGTAAAAGAATTTTAAATAACTGATTCCAGTAACACAAGAGTATGCATTACAAGATTTATTTAACTTTTCAAAATGGTTGTACAGACAATAAAAATATCATACTTACCTATTAAACATCCATATGTATATTTATGTATATGGTGAACCGTTGCAAAGTATATAAGTTTCCTCTTACAGTACATATTGTGTGAGGTTGACAGGTCCAATACTATTGTATCCGTACCTAAGCAGGTGAGGAGATTTGAGCTGGGTTTGGGAGAACAGTGGAGTCTTGGTATTAGAGAGGAGGGAGAGGACATTCCAGACAAATCGAGTGTCAAGAGCCAAAGTGCAGAGTTAAAAAGCGCAAGGCATGTGCGGGCCCCGTAAATGAACCAGTTGGCTTGTTAACAGGTGAGTGGTAATTGAACACTCACTATGTGCCAATCACTGGGCTAAGTCTGATACACGGGCTATCTCACTTAAACATCTCCTCAACAGCTTCGTAAAGAAACAAAGAATTTAGATCCTTTTATACAGTTACAAAGCTAATAAGTTGTAGACTTGGGGCTCTAACCCAGATAGTCTGATTCTAATTCTTCACCTCGACATTATGCTGTAGCTTAAGGCTAGAAAGGAAAGTTGAGGCCAGATTATGGAGGGCTGAGATGTTGGAACTTTATACCCGGAGGACTTGTGATTCTCCATCTTTTCGCCACTTCTCTACATTTGAGGGATAGGACACCTGGAGGAATTGCTCCTCAGTAAGTGGTTCAGTATGAGCACGGTTTGGGGGAAGAGCATCCACGTCGCCAGCCTCCGTGTGGACTTGCTACTCACCTGTCCTGAGAGGGTGAGATGCCTCTTCGGGAAGGGCATCTCCCTTTTGAGGATCAGCGCTTTAGACAATGGGGAGGCGAGGAAGACTCTCAAACACAGAACACAGAAGGTAACAGTGAACGTCTGGAAAAAGAATTTGGCAGCAAGGTGTGTAAAGAATTAGACACAAGCGACGGAGGCAGAGAATCCAGGGAAGAGACTGCTGCAGCATGATTCAGCCTGAGTGATGAGGCCACAGCTGGGCTGGAGGCACGGGAGAGCTAAACATTTTATTCCTGTGTCTTCCAGGAGAGCTGACTAGCCTCGGCACAGAGTCCCTGGGCCCTCAAAGACTATTGCCACATCGGCCATGGCCACTAGAGGGCTACCCGGCCTCGTCTGCTTTCACCCAGGGAGGGCAGCTCTGCTGTTTAAAATCCAAGCTAGGCTGGCCCCAGAATGCTTCGGGGGAGCTGGGGTTTAGAGCAGTTGATCTCCATTGACACAGAAACTTGGAAGGTCTCCCACTCGATTGACAATGGCTGGAAACTGGGCCTAAGATGTAGCGATGAATTACAGAGCGCAGGCTCTTCGGGACCAGGAGGCGGGGAGGAGGAAACAGCTGCCTACAAAACCCCGGCTGGGCCGCAGCCCTTGGCTTGTCCTGGCCCCAGGGGCCTGAGGCTCCAGAGATTCTGAATCCCTGCCTACCGTGGTCTCTCAACTGGCCAGCAGTTGTTATGTTCCTCTCCTTATCCCAGGTTTGAAGTGTGTGTGAGTGTGTACACGTGTGGATGCATATGCATGCGTGTGTGTATATAAGTGAGTACGTGTGTGCATGTGTGTACACATGTGGGTGCAGATATGTGAGTGTACGTGTGTGTATGCTTGTGAGAGTGGGTGCCTGTGAGCGTGCTTGCATGTGTGCCTGCCCTGCAGGCGGAATGTTAATGTCCGTTGCTTGGCTTTAGCCCAAAAGAGAAACAAATAATGAGGTGAATGGAAGTAAGCTGGAGTCTGGGCTTCAGCACTAATTAGCTGCTATCAGTTTTGACAAAGAGGGCAGACAATAGCCACACATGAGCAAAGGATGGAAAACGCAGGGACCAGGGTTGTACAGGGGGCTGGGAGGCCACCCAGCAGTCTCCTTGGGCAGGCAAGGCCGTCTCAGAAGGCCAGGTGCCTGGGTCAGGCGGGTGGATCCTTCCCGCCCTTCGGTGCAGATAATTGCATGACCCCAGCATCTCTTCCAGCTGGTCTTGCACTTACTAAGTGCCACTTCACTTTCTGATGGGCTGACAGTTACCCACGTCACCCCTGGGCGGTTTTCTCCTTCTCTTTGTCAAGCTGGCCCCTGTCCACATTTCCCAGAGATGTGGTCACAGCCTTCTTACTCACCAGCTGCTTAGATGGCCCTGGCTTTGACCTGTGTCTGCACCTAGTCATGTTGTTTTGTCCTTAGGCTCCCTGTGGAGGGTTGGAAGCAGAATGGTAAAGGCAGAAGCACAGCCTATTTAGTCGATTGCTGAGAAGTCGATTGCTCCTTAATTTCTAGACCTGCGTATGTGCTTATGTGCAAGTGGGTGGGAAAAACGGTGGTAGAAGGTGACGTCAGACCCCCACCCCACAGGCAAGTCTTCACTCGTCAGCAATAGCTGGGGGCCCTGTCCGTGGGTTTCCCACAGGCCCAGCTCCCATGGGCTTCAAAGACACGGGTTCAGCTGGGGGATGAGTGTCCCCCAGGTTGCCAAAGTGCCGGCCCTGCCTTCAGAGAACAAGGTCTCTCCTGGGCCCTCACAAGCCTTGTGAACATGTCTCAGGGGATACCAGGCCCCTTGAGTGGGACTACGAGACATTTTTCCAAATCTCTCCATACACGGCAAGTTCTCCTCACACTTGTACACTTGAGTGTGTGTGTGGTGGTGAGGAAGGGGTGACTGGGAGGGTATACATCATCATTTCATTCACACCCTAATAAACCTAGAGAGCTCGCTGCTTCTTAGAAATTATTCATAACACCTCCTGTTTGTTGTTTGTCTTCAAATATTCCCTGTTCTTTGTTTGGCCTCTTCAGGGCACAAGTGGCCCAGTCCCAGTCGGTTTTCTTTCTAATGTGATTCTTCCTTTATAGTTTGCTAGAACGAACAGCAGTGGGAATTCTCAAATTATAGTAAGAAAAAAAAAAATCTCCTGAAGAGATTGCTTTAAATGCAGCTTTCTCAGGCCCTGTCCAAATCTATAGAATCAGGCTCAGGAATTTGCATTTTACCAAGCTCTCCCCTGTTACTCCCTACCCCAAGATCCAAAGTCAGGTGGCCCACAGAACATATGCTGTAAAACATGATGCTGGGGCTTCCCTGGTGGCCCAGTGGTTAAGAATCCGCCTGCCAATGCAGGGGACACGGGTTTGAGCCCTGGTCGGGGAAGATCCCACATGCTGCAGAGCAACTAAGCTCATGTGCCACAACTACTGAGCCTGCACTCTAGAGCCCACGAGCCACAACACCTGAGCCCACGAGCCACAACTACTGAGCCCGCAAGCCACAACTACTGAGCCCGCAAGCCACAACTACTGAGCCCATGAGCCACAACTACTGAGCCCACCTGCCACAGCTACTGAAGCCCATGCGCCTAGAGCCTGTGCTCCACAAGAAGAGAAGCCACTGCAGCGAGAAGCCCATGCACCGCAATGAAGAGTAGCCCCTGCTCACCGTAGCTAGAGAAGGCCCGCACGCAGCAGTAAAGATCCAACACAGCCAAAAATAAATAAATTAATAAATTAATTAAAACAAAACAAAACAACAACAAAAAAACATGGTGCTGAAGGATGTACCTTTTTTTTTTTTAAATGTTGAGTTTTGAGAGTTCTATATATATTCTAGACCCAAAGCCTTTGTCAGATATGTTTTTTCCCAGGCCGTAATTTGTCTTTTCATTCTTTTTATAGGATCTTTCGCAGAACAAAATTTAAAATTTTTATTAAGTCCAATTTATACATTTTTCCTATTATGGATCATGCTTTGGTGTCAAGTCTAAAAATTCTGCCTAGTCCTAGGTCAAGAAGATATTCTCCTGTGTTCTTTTCTAGAAGTCTTATAGTTTTGTGTTTATATTTAAGACCATGATCAATTTTGAGTTAATTTTGTATAAGGTGTGAGGTTTAAGCCCGATCGCTCCTGCACTGCTTACTGAAAAGGCTATTTCTCCTCCAATGGATCGCTTTTACTCCTTTGTCAAAAATTAATGGGGGATATTTGTGTGGATCTATATCTGGATTCTCTATTCTGTTCCACTGATGTATGTGCCTCTTCCTTCCACTAGCAATACATTGTCTCAATACCGCAGTTATATATCAGACCCTAACATTGAGAAGAGTGATTCTGCCACTTTATTCTTGTTTTTCAAAATTGCTTTGGCTATTCTAGGGCCTTTCTCTTTTTCTTTCCTATATAAATTTTAGAAGAAACTCATCTAGGCCTATAAGGAAACTTGCTGAGTTTTAGATAGGAATTGCATTAATATCGATCAGTTTTAAAATGGGACTATTTTTTTTCTTGCAGCAGAAGATTTTTAAAAAGCAGCTCTAAAGTCTTACCTGGTTAAAGTTATATTTTTACTTCCAGGCAATACAATCTATTTTTTTGGTTACAGAGAAGAAACTCTATGTGGAAAAGCTGGGGGGCTGTAGTTGGTATAAGATTTGCTAGTAAACGGTGTTCTATCCTAGAATCCTGGAAGCTAAGCAGACTAGTAAGTGTTCAGAATGAGCTTCCCCGAAATGTGTCACTTTTATGTGAGAATCATTTTGTGCTCAAGGCAATTGAGACCCTGGTAGTTCAAGAGAAACCACTACCCCTCCCTTAGCTACCTAGAAGAATTTAAATTGGGGATGTTCCCCAGAAAAGAGTCATTACCAGAGATAAATTTTATTGACATGGCGCCATCTGTGTGGCAGAGCAAATATCTAATTACCAAACATCTGCTCTTCTTCCTATTGTCCTTTGAATGACCTTCCTGTCCTTGGAAGCACCAGGCCCCATCCCATTCCTTAGCTCAGGATGACATACATACCTCATTTTATCTTTCTGTCTTCGAAACTCTTAAAGTGCGTGAGGTTTCTGACCCTGCCGTGTAGGTGGGGTTCCCATACATATGAAATTAAGTTTTTCTCTTGTTAATCTGTCTCATGTCACTTTAATTCTTAGACCAGCCAGAAGAACCTAGAAGGGTAGAGGGAAGATTTCTTCCTCCTCAACAGACTCAATGCTTTCAATTGGCTTCTTCAGGGCCCATTGTAGCTTAATTCATACATTGTCTTAGGAAAACAGAATAGAGATGTCTGAAGAGAAGTGGGTTATACTTCTTGAGTCTGTGAGAACCAAGTGTTTCCTTCCGCAAAATTGATCCTCCTCTCTACTTTGCCAGAGAAGGAAGATTGAGTGGACTTGAGGGATTATTGGAAGTAAACCTCCTACCAGCACCATCAGGAGCTGTTCTGAGGGCAGGGGAAGAAGTCGTGGTGGTGCACTAAAGGGAAGCTTTGTTGAAGGCCTTCCAACCTCCCCTCACTGCTCTTGTCTCCTCTTGTGTTTTCTTCATACTTCTTATCCATGAGGGAACCAGCTCTCAGCATCAGATCCTCCTGTCTTTACACCCTTTTCTTCAGTGTTAACACATCCTCCTAGTCACAACTTTAGTTCTCCAATCTGTTGTCTTATTTTTAGGCAGTGACCCAGATACTTGGCATGTTAACCTTCATTTTAGTTAACACCAGATGAAGCAATCTCAGTTCCCCTTCTGTCCTCATCCAAAAGTTGGCCCCAAACTAGTTCAACAAAATCTCTGATGTCTTTCTGGGCTGGGCTGAGCAATGTGTGCTCCTTTCGTGATATGATTTATACTGGCTCTGGGATGGGCACCACGTCACACAGCTGCAAGCATCGCTAGGGAAGCATTTGATAAGAGTGACTGCTTATTCAAAATTTGCCCTCAGATTGTGGGAATGACTACGGATGACGGTTTTGGGGCATCCGCAGATGCTTTAAGGGGTTCTTTAACTCTGAATTTTATAGAGGCAATCAAAAGATTTGTTGAGAATGACTAACCTTACATGTGAAATGAGAACTGTATCCAGTTAACTGAACAGTTAATTATATCAGTTAATATTTAAATGTGATATCAACACAATAAGCTTCAAGTGGCATCAGGTATGTTGTAACTTAAAATGCCTCTATCTTAGGGAATTAATGACAGCTTTAGATCTGGCTAAAGAAATGACTTTATCCGAGCTCGAAGACCTCTTTCCCCACTCCTTCCCCCATTATCCTTATTCTATATTGCTTACCCATCCTCTCGTATGTGCTCTGCCATGTTCCATTGGAATGGTTCTTTTTGGATGCAAACTGTAGCTGATGTGGTCATTGGGTCCATTGTCCCCCAAGAGCTCACTCATGGTGACAGGCATGTCCAGGGCCTGAGGGCTGGAACCCAAAGGAGACAAGGGTGGAGTGTTGCTGAGCTAACCAAGCATCTATGTCCTCTCTGTTTTCTCTCCTTGGACCGTGAGAGCACACAGCTGCCTTGCTTGGGACTACGAGCTGTGGGGCAGGGCCTGGGGCTATGGAAACAATAACACCCACGGGACTAAGCCATCACTTCTTTTCTTTGCTACGTTCACTTCCATCACCAGAGCAAAAACCACAGTCATCCTCTTCCCCCACCATTTCTGCTCCATCAGTCACCTCTTCCTAGGCTCACCACACTCTCTCTCCTTACTTGCCCAAGGAAGAGGGGGTCTCTGTTGGGATGCACAGAGGGTCCTGAGTTTCTAGTGACACTACTCTGTCCTTCCTTGCCCCAAGCTCCTTCTGCTGATTGCAGAGAGTTCTCAGTTTGCAGGGGCTGTTTCTTTCAGTTCTGCTCTCTGCAGAAACTGGCCCAGCTGCTATTTGGGGGATGGTATCTCCCGCTGAGGTCTGCATGGACTCTGTCCCTGTAGGTTACAGGAATGAGAGTGATTTTTTTGTTTTTTTTAAACATCTTTATTGGAGTATAATTGCTTTACAATGGTGTGTCGGTTTCTGCTTTATAACAAAGTGAATCAGTTATACATATACATATGTTCCCATATCTCTTCCCTCTTGTGTCTCCCTCCCTCCCACCCTCCCTATCCCACCCCTCCAGGTGGTCACAAAGCACCGAGCTGACCTCCCTGTGCTGTGCGGCTGCTTCCCACTAGCTATCTATTTTACGTTTGAGAGTGGTTTTTAAGTCCTTGGCTTTTTGGTAGGAAGTGAGACGCTTTCACATTGAGTATAAGCTAAAACAGGTTTGCCCCCTCTGAACTGAGATCCTTGATACTTCCTGTGTTTGCAATAACAAACAGCCCTCCTAGCTGCTCCCGGATATGGGGTTGACTGTTTAACCCCTTCAGGCTCACCACGCAGGTGGGGCTCGGAGAGTGGGAGCTGGGGTGCTACCCTTTCAAGTAGGCTCCATCTACAGAGCACTTCCTATAACTCCCTTCCTGCTTTTGTAATCTTGGCAGGACAGAGCTGCCACCATTCCTCTTTGCCAAGCACTGTCTCTGCTCAGCGCCTCCTGTGCCCTCTCTAATTTCCCTCTTCCTTATAAAATCCTGCTGCCTGTTGAGGCTTCTCTCCCTGTATTTACAACTGTCTGATCAGCTGGTAATTTACTTTCAATCAGTGCCAGATTGCGTTTCTCAGATTTGTATCTCTTTCATTTAGTGAGGAACTTATTGCCTTTTTTCTTTTCACCATTCGTTTTACATATTAGCTGCCATGTTGTGCTGATTAACAGTCCCTTAAGGATGAAGGTATATCCTGCCAGTTCAAGGGCACATTTGTCCAAAGCTAGGTCAGACTTACATCACAGCAGGTTCAGACGCCTGGGAATGGAGTAGAGTCTTTCCTGCCCAGTCTTATGGCTCATGCCTTAAATCTTTCAGTTATCAGTGTCAAATCTAGATTTCTAGAAGCTTTCTATTATTTAATTCCAGCCAGGAATCATTTTCCTTGCAGGCTGCCTGTCAGGACCATCCTGAATCCTTAGAGGTGGGGGAAGGATGGTGGAACCGTGTCTAGGTGTTCTGTCCCTAAGACTTGAGCTATACCCGGTTACAGAGGCTGCCTGATAAAGTCTGAAAAACTGTAGGCCAATAGCAAGGAGATTATTCTTGTGGCTCGTGAAGCTGGCTGAGTCAAGCGGAAGAGAAACTGGGGCGCTGAAGAGAGCAGGTGAGGGCAGATAGTCAACTGAGTGAAGGACAGATGGGCTGAGGGTCAACTGAGTCCCATCCACCCAGACTTTCCCCTGAAGCGCACCTTGGGATGCTTCACTGGACAGGGGATGTGTCCTTAAACGACTGACATTAGTAATCTTTTGGTCTTTCTGCTTTTCTGAGAAAGACTCTCTTAGTGGGACAGGATCAGGGCTGGAGCCCTTGACCCCTGCCCACCCTTAGCACTCCCTCCCTTTGTTTGACTCATCCCCAAGGGTATTCTAGGATTTCTCTAGAAGAGGGGCTTACTGGTGACCATCTGCTTGAAGCAGGTAGGTAGGGTGATGGATGATAGGAAACGTGTTACAAAGCTGCCCGGTATATGGTGGGCAAACTTCTTATCCTTGTGAGAAAGGGTGGGAGAAAAGAGCAGCTCTGGAGGCAGACTGCCCGAGTTCAAGTCCCAGGAGCGCCACTTAGCTTTGTGATCCTGGACAAGGGTCGTAAACTTTATGTGCCACAGTTTCCACCCATATGAATGAAGGATAATAATTTGGGAGAGTTATTTGGGAGATCTGTCACTGGACTAGGGCCTGGAGAGGAGAAGGACTGGCAAAGGTGTGAGGGAAGAGCAGGCCCCCACCTAGATCTGTTCAGGGAAGGGGCACCTGGGGACACCAGGCAGCACAGGAGCCCACTGGGGGCCCTGGATCCTGGCTGAGGTTAGCAGCAGATGTGGGTCTGTCAGTTCTCGGGTGTTGTGCTAAGGCCCTGGGGCCAGGAAGGAGACTAAACTATACAAAGTGAGTTAGGCCCTCCCTGCTTCTCATGCCTCAGGATTACCTCTATGGCTTCATGAAAGTCAGATCTGAGGCCCCATCTTGGAGTTACTGAGATGAACATATCTGGAGGTTAACCTTCAATCTGAAGATCTTTACTGGGATGACCACAGGCTCTGATGGGAAGAGCTAGAGTCAGCAGAACCAGGGGAAATGAGGTGGAGCTCACGTTGGAATCGGCCTGCAAACTCTCACATCTCTGGACTGATTCTAACTGTATTCGTTTGCTAGGGCTGCTGTAACAAATTCCCACCAACTGGGTGACTTAACACAGTAGAAATTTGTTGTCTAACGGTTCTGGAGGCTAGAAGTCTACGATCAAGGTGTGGACAGGCTTGGTTCCTCCTGAGGCCTGGGAGGAAGACTCTGTCTCATGTCTCTTCCTTGATCCTGGTGCTTTGCTCCCAATCTTTGGTGTTCATGGGCTTGTGATATATCGCCCCATCTCTGCTTTCATGTTCACGTAGTGTTCTCTCTGTTGTGTGTCTGTCTCTGGGTCCAAACTTCTCCTCTTTATTGGAGATAAAGATGCCATCATTATAGATTATGACCTCCTTTTTTTTTGGCCGCAGCATGCAGTGTGTGGGATCTTAGCTCCCTGACCAGCGGAACCCTTGCCCCCTGCATTGGGAGCATGGAGTCCCAACCACTGGACCTCCAGGGAAGTCCCATATGACCTCATTTTAACTTGATTGTCTCTATAAAGACCTTATTTCCAAAAAAGATTACATTCTCAGGTACTGGGGCTTAGGGCTTCAGCACATCTTTTTTGGGGGAGAAAGAATTCAACCCATGATACTGACCAGGTGGGAACTGGATGGAGGATAGTAGAAGGTGAGTGGGAATCATCTGAGAGCCCAAAATTGCTCAGGAAGGACATCTTGGCTCCTTCTGACATGCTTTCAAAACTCAAAATAACACTTGAAAATTTTTGAAAAAGAGAAAGAAAAACTCACAGGTATATCAAGAGATCCAATCTTGAGGGATAAGCAACTTTCAAAAAAAATTCTGATAACACAAGTGGAGGTGATCCTGAAGAAAGGAATGATTGTGTCTGCAAAGAGAGCTCTGTGGTGAGTTCTTATCGTAAAGGGTTATGGGCAGAGGAGCACATAATCGAGAACAGATATAACCCGCAAAAGAAAACTGAGAGTGAAATGCATCTTACAAAAATACTTAGGGTGTTAAAATGGACTTTGTTACACAGGTGTAGAGCAAGGAGAACAAATGAGGCAGAGGTGATGGATGGTAACTAAACTTACTGTGATCATTTCACTACATATATATATATATCCAATTATTGTGTTGTGTACCTTAAACTTATATAATGTTCTATGTCAAGTGTATCAATAAAACTGGAAAAGAAAAGAAAATGTTAATTGAGTAACTTAAAAAATGAGAAAGTGATTTTTGTTTTAAATAAATGAACTTTATCACAAAAAGTACCAAATGTAGAAGAGACACTGCATGGGGCAGAGGATATATGTCAGCAGATGATAATAGGCAGGTGTCTATTTTGTTCTGAATTCTTTAATAGAAAGAATACATCTGAAATTGTAAAGGCAGTTCAAAGATGGGCAAAAGGAAACATCCAAATATAGATGAGCTGACAGAAAGAAATCACATAGCTGTCTTAAATGAGTTCAAAAATTTACCCTAGACTAGGGGTTGGCAAATTTTTTTCTGTAAACGTGATATTTTAGGCTTCGTGGGCCATGTGGTCTAGGTTGCAATTACTCAAGTCTGCTTTTGTAGTGTGAAAGCAGCCACCGATAATTTGGAAATGAATAGGTGTGGCTGTGTTCTAATGAGACTTTATTTATAAAAACAGACAGCTAGCCAGAATTGGGCTAGGCTGTAGTTTGTAGATCCCTGCACTGAAGCAATGACAACCCCAGAAAATGAAAAGAATCATTGTAGGTCATCTCTGAGGAAGCTTAAGGAAAGAGGAATCATCCAGAATCTGGAGAAGGGCCGAAAACAAAAAGGGGAGATTATTTTTCTTTTTAATTGACGTATAGTTGATTTATAATGTTGTGTTAATTTCTGCTGTACAGAAAAGCGATTCAGTGATATATATAGAGATAGATATAGATATAGATATAGATATACACACACACATTTAAAAATTTTTTTAAATTAATTAATTAATTTATTTATTTTTGCTGTGTTGGGTCTTCATTTCTGTGCATGGGTTTTCTCTAGTTGGGGCAAGTGGGGGCCACTCCTCATCGTGGTGCACGGGCCTCTCACTATTGCGGCCTCTCTTGTTGCGGAGCACAGGCTCCAGATGCACAGGCTCAGTAATTGTGGCTCACGGGGCTAGTTGCTCCGCGGCATGTGGGATCTTCCCAGACCAGGGCTCGAACCCGTGTCCCCTGCATTGGCAGGCAGATTCTCAACCACTGCGCCACCAGGGAAGCCCCACACTCTTTTTAATACTCTTTTCCATTATTGTTTATCACAGAATATTGAATATAGTTCCCTGTGCTCTACAGTAGGACCTTGTTGTTTGTCCATTCTGTATATAATAGTTTGCATCTGCTGACCCCAAACTCCCAGTCCATCCCTCCCCCACCTGCACTCCCCCTTGGCCACCACATGTCTGTTCTCTATTTCTGTGAGTCTTTTTCTGTTTCATAGGTAGCTTCATTTGTGTCATATTTTAGATTCCACATATATGTGATATCATATGGTATTTATGTTTCTCTTTCTGACTTACTTCACGTAGTATGATAATCTCTAGTCCCATCCATGTTGCTGCAAATGGCATTCTTTCTTTCTTTTTTTATGGCTGAGTAATATTCCATTGTATATATGTACCACATCTTCTTTATGCATTCCTCTGTTGATGGACATTTGGGTTATTTCCATGTCTTGGCTATTGTGAATAGCACTGCTGTGAACACAGGGGTGCATGTATCTTTTTGAATTAGAGTTCTGTCTGGATATATGCCCAGGAGTGGGATTGCTGAATCATATGGTAATTCTATTTTTAGGTTTTTTGAGGAACCCCCATACTGTTTTCCACAGTGGCTGCACCAACTTACATTCCCACACCAACAGTGTAGGAGGGTTAAGGGGAGATTTAAAACCTGCAATCCACTTAGCGTCACACTTACTTCTGACACATTTTCAGAACAAATTATTAGATAATCCTATTCAACAAATGTTATTTGAACACCTACTTTGCACTGTTCTAAGTTCTCAGGGATAAACACAACAGGCATGGTTTTTGCCCTCAAGGAATTTTTTTAGTCTCAAAAAGAGAGAAAGTGCTTTTGTAAGAAGTGATTGCCGGGGTATTGAATGTCCTGAAAGGGGAAGAGCAAAGGGCAAATGGTTTAAGTGAGGGGATCTAACTTGGTTTAGGGGGTCAGGGGAGGCCTCCCTGAGAAAATTGAAATTTAAAGTTTGAGGAATTAGCCAGGAAAAGGGGACAAAGTAAGAAAGCATTCTAAACATAAGAAGGAGCTTGTGCAAAAGCCCAGCTTTGGAAAGAGTCCTCAAGGAAGTGAAGGAAACCAAAAGGGGTACAAGTGGCCAGAGGACCGATGAGAGAGAATGGACAGGACCAGCCTGAGTGGTGCGCAAGAGCAGGTTCAGGGCTATGGATTTGGTCATTTCCCTGGTACGCCAGTCTAGCAACACTGGCAAATGTGGAAATGAAGTGATTCTGACAGAACTGTGCTTTTCTTCAGCTCATAGTGGCTCCCAAAATCATCACCCCCTTTCCAGATGCCCTTGAGCCAGCCTCTTAGCTGTTCTTCCCACTTCCGGTCTCAGTTCCCTCCAGTTCGCTCCCCATTAGATACATCTCTAAAATTCAAATCTGATTATATCACAGCCACGCTTAAAAACCTTCAGTGGATGAACTACCATGGTCCCTGGGACTTTAGTGTAGATGGATTTTAATGACATTTAATTTACTCTTTTTAATGTCTTTGGGTGATAAATTCAATTTGTAGCTGGATGTAGAGTCTTTAATGGAATTCATGTAAGCTCCCCCTGTAGTTATGACATCTAGAACTTGTGGTCTACAAGGTCTCTGTGTCAGGGGAACGTAAGAATAAAAGAATCATACTGGCTCTTAAATGACTTGGCCCAGAAGTGACATCACCTTCATTCACAGTCCATTGGCCACAGGAAGTCACATGGCCCCAACCCAATTACAAAAGAGTCTGGGAAAAGCAGGGGAGTACATGGCATATTTGGTGAGAACTGTCTTTGCCACAGTGTGTTATTGAGTTTATATCTGTCATAAAACATGGATGGTTAGGTAATATGCCTGATAAGAGAATTAATATTCAAAAATATCTCAACTGGGTAGAAGGATAAATCTAAACTAACAAAAAGATATTTAGGAGGATTCAATATAAAATCTTATACCTAGGTGAAAGGTTGGACTTGATGACCACTAATATCCCCTTCTATGTCCAGATTCTATGACTGTCTCATTTATATATGTCACTGTTCACAGGATGGGCAATAACTAGAAAGTTTTAAATGATTCTTTTCAATGGTAATGCTCATCTAAGAATGCCACCATTCAATAAGCCACATGTATGTATTGATGTTTCTGCTCCTTGATTTTGTCCCTGAACTACCTTCAGCAGAGCATGGGTGGCTCTTGGTGCAGTGGAGATGAACTAATGCTTCTTCATTTACCCTCTTTTGTCTGGTGTCCCATATGACCAAAGGGAGCCTGTGAAGTATACAGCCAGATATAGAGAGGAAGAGGGAAGCAGCATTCATCATGCAATGATGCAGTGCTGATGGCCCATGTGGCCAAACCGTGGCTTTGGCCTCTTTGGCCCTCTGAGTGAACCAAGATTCAATGCTGTTTGAGGGCTTGCAGGGAGGAGAATAGGGCCACAGTTGTGTTGACCCCCAAATAATTCAATTCCAGTGGAAAATAGCAGAAGACTAGGACCCTGGCCCACAGATATTCCTCCATGGTGATCTTATTTTTTAAAAAAAACCCATATCTGACCACATCACTCCACCAATACTCTCCAACTGTCCTTATAATAATATCCAAACTCTAGATCATGGCTTAAATGGTCTGATTCTTGCCCCTCACTCCAACTTCATCTCATATACTTGTTCTAATATTTATTTCTTGAGGGTAGAAACCTTTTCTTGTGCCCTGTTGCATCGACAATGTTGAGAACAGCACTTGGCATATACTTTAATAACTATCTGTTAAATAAATGAATCCAGATTTGACTTCCAAAGAACTTGACTGAATTCATGTAATGGAACCTCTCATCACTAAATTCTTAAGAATAATCCTTTTTTAGAAATTCCATCCACGTATCTGCATCATGCTTTGGAAATGAAAAGCATTAGTTTAATTAATGAGGGGATAGCTGAAGGAGTGAAGAATAATATTGAATATCATGTCCAGTTCAACCTCCTTGGGGGAACTTGGTTGGGAGGATGGAATTACCCAAGTTGGACTGTGCCCAGTGCACCAGGCTTAAGTTATTGGATAAGAGTACATCAGAAAAATGAATTTTGGCAGCCAACAAAATATTCTCTTTATGTGGAAGTAAGTGACCTTGGATTTAGTTTCTTTCAAAGACTGGTTTTCTCTGGCAGGGGCAAGAGATGATACCTTGAAGGAGCCAGGATTCTATGACAGCGGCAGTACCAGGAAACTTGGGGGTGGCTGTCCTGCGTCCATTTCTCAGCATCCATTAGAGTAGGAACGTGATGGTCCAGATCTGCTTCTTGTTTTGCCAGTATTCGGTCTCTTCATCTGGAGAATCACCCATGCTTGTAGCTGACTGTATTCCAAGATTCGTGAACCGTGGCACCTGAATCAGATACCTATGGACAAAAAGAAACCATTTATTTATTCCTTTCTTCTTTCTCTCTTCTTACTCCCCTGTCCCAAATTGTCAGCAAATGAGTCAAGTGTTCAACGTTTTTTTTTCACAGAGACTGAGTTTGGAAAAGCTGATACAGTCCATCATACTGTTTCTCAGCGAGTTTACCGTGACATTCTGGGATTTTGAAAAGGCATCTTTTCTGTGTCAAGCCATTCTAGGGTAGCTTATACTCCTTTGTTCATTTTTGGCAAGACAGATGGAGGACAGGGCAGTAACACAGCAGGATGAAAGGGAGAGAGTGGCGGGATGAAGGGTGCAGACACGGACGTCGGCAGTGGAGGGTGCGGATGGGGCAGAGGGCAAAACAGCAGGGAGGGCTGAGCGACCTCCTTGTCTGAACTGCTCCATATTCCGGCATGTCCCTAAAACTGGAAAAGAACTTAAACAGTGGAGGCCTTCTCTGAGGTATTTACAGTCTTTGCTAATAAGGTCATAAATAATCACCTTTATCGTGAAACTAAATAGAGTATGTAATGCCAGTCATGGTGGGGTTTGGAGGAAAACACCCCAAAACACCTCCCCTACCAGCCTGGTCTGGTGCCTACAAGCTCTGCTCCCATCCTTTCTTTGCACAAAAGCCCTGTCCCTCAAAGCCCCTGTGAAAATGCTGGCATTTTTCCTGGGAGGGGAGGGAGATCAGCTGACTGGAATGGGGTCGGTTTATTTGGCTGTTGGCTAAGAATTCAAGAGATTGTAGCTAGAGAGTTTGGAATGGGGGCGGGGAGGTGGGGTGGCAGCTGCAATTGCTTTCACACTGGAGAGCTCTGGGGTGGCAAGAGCAACAATAAAAGACACCTGTTTGGGGCCAACAAGGTGAGTCAGAAGATTAGTGGCAACAGGTGTGAGCTACAAGAGGACCATTGCTTTGCTTCTCCCCTTCAGATCTCCCACAAGAATATCTCCTGTGGCCACTCTGATGGGACACGTGCAGGGAAGGGAACTCTGGGAAATGCAGTTCTGCCTCACCAAGTGGACACTTATCAAGCCAGCCTGACAGGCCAGCTGCTTCCACATCCTGCAGACTTTCCATGACACCCCATCGCCCCTCTCCAAATGGCCTTCTAAGTTATTTGTTCATTCTTCCTAGTTCAGCCTGGTTTAAGTATTGATACCACAGGCCTCGAGCAGGGTTAGTGCTGGGGGGCAGCATGGAGGCGAAAGACTCGGAGGTTAGTGTCTTCTCGGGGAGATCCAAGCACAGATGAAACTCCAGCTGCAAAGGAAAAGGGTCTCATCCTTGGGGTGCATAGAGTAGGGGTCAGGCATTTTGTTTTTCATTACCCCTAGCCCTCCAATACCTCCTTCTCACATAGCCAGCCACCAGGTGCACTTACGCAGTTTCTGTCCTACACAAAAATGTCCGACCAAGGAGGAATATAGCCCTACTTCTCTCATTGGGCTCACAAGTGCTTCAGCCTTGAGGGATAAAAAATGTTTCCGATCCAAGGCCCTGAAGGAGGCACATTTTTACAGTTTGCACAAAGGCACTGGATGTGTAGCTGTGCCCCTTGAGTCACCTGCCTGTAGCTGTCTCACATTTTTTTTTTTTTTTCTTTTCACTTGGGAAAGCTGAGCCAGTGTGGTGCGCCTGGACTTCACAGATCGCCCTCATCCGATGAGCTCAGCTCCTGGCCTTCCTGTCTGGAGCCTGAGTGCACCTCCAGGTGAGGAAGGTAAGAGCTGAGAGGAGGAAAGTCCTCCCAAAGCATCGGTACAATGATACCTTCATTATGATTTTGAAGAGTTTCTCCTTTTCTTTTTGAGGATCAGCAGCGCATTTCAATCAGAAACTGAGCTTGATAGAGGAGGATTTGGGGTGTGTGTGTGTTGTAGGAAGTGAGGCGATAGAAGCGCATTTTCAAAGAACCAACTTCCCGTCAAGTTGAGAGGCAGACTGTTGACTGATTTTAGCTACATACAGTCTGTGAGCTCATAGAATAGGAATGTGCCTTATCAGGATAGCTTAGTACCTGATAGCTTAGTATCTACTGGGGATGCTTCTTTCTTTCCTGCTGCCTGTCATGGCTCAGACCCACCTGCTTTAGCACTTCCAGCCTTTTGCTCTGATGTCCCTCTGAGCTTTTGCTTTGGCCCTTACAGCCTGGCACACTCCTGGTGGTGCTATTATGGGATGGCTAACTGGAGCTGGTTTTGGACAAGTCTTCATAATTCCTTTTAAGCATCAAATGAAATACTGAAAGTATGTAATGCTTGTGATTAAAATTGTAGTGGAAAGTACAACTGGCCCACAGCAGATTCTGCTCTAAGAATCTAAACGAGATAAAGTAGTTGGCTAAAGAGCAGATGTACATTGTTTTCGAGGCTTTCTGATGTAGACACAATGAATCATCATTACGTGGTGGGCACTTTGTGCTATTTAGGGGTCCAGGTCTGGAGCCATTCACATACCCGCATCTGTAGACCCAACCCCAAGTAAAACTATGCCATTTAGGAAGTCTGTTCTGTTCCTGGATCCTTACTAATTCTTTTATCTGCATCCCTTTCTATCCTCTCTGGAACTTCATAATTCTTTACTCTTTTTTGCAATGTGGAAAAATACAAATAATCATAGTTAGTTAATGTGTATTACATACTTGGCATGTACAAGGCATTGTGCTAGCACTTTACATAAATTGAATGCTATTATCCAATAAATATTTATATAGGACTTATTATATATTAGAAGATGTTCCAGGTGCTGGGGATATGGAATAAAGCGGACAAAAATCCCTTCTGGGGCTTCCCTGGTGGCGCAGTGGTTGAGAGTCCGCCTGCCGATGCAGGGGACACGGGTTCATGCCCTGGTCCAGGAAGATCCCACATGCCGCGGAGCGGCTGTGCCCGTGAGCCGTGGCCGCTGAGCCTGCGCGTCCGGAGTGTGTGCTCTGCAACGGGAGAGGCCACAGCAGTAAGAGGCCCGTGTACCGCAAAAAAAAAAACCCCTTCTGTATGGAATTTACATGCCAAAGGGAGATAAAGAGAATTTAAAAAGGAAACTATATGATAAAGGTGATGATAAATGCATTGTAGAAAAATAAAATGAGGAAGCGTACTAGGAAGTGCCGGCGAGCGCTGGGGAGCAGACAGTGTGGCTATTTTAAGTAGGGCGGATGGCAACGCTGAAAGCTGATCTGCGTGACAGCTCTGTAAGACAGATAATACTGCTATCCTCATTTCACAGATGACACTGAGGCTTAGAATATAAAAACTTTTTCTCAAGAGTAGATCTACCCGCTCTTCTTCCGCCAGAGTCTATCTCTCCCAGAAGCATTTGCTATAACTTCCTTCCTAGCTGTAGAATGCAAAGCAATTGTACACAGTTGAGGAATTATATCAGCAGCGGCTATGCCAAAAGTGTGAGAAAGAGGAGATGTTCCGTTTCTTGTGGCTCCTACAATCACGATGGTTTAGCTGACTTGCTTACCTTGTCTCCCTCTTGAGATAGAACAGACCTCTCTGCGTGATGCTCGGCAGGGTTCTATGGCCATAGAACTAAGACTTCAAAAACAAAAAAATCTCAGCCAATTTTAAAAAATAGACTTTCTTATTTAGAGCAGTTTTAGGTTTGCAGCAAAATTGAGTGGAAAGTACGGAGAGTTCCCACACCCTGCCCCCATTCCCACCCTGCCAGCCTCCCCCACTATTGACATCTGCCTAGTCTTTTATTTACAAGGGTAACTTCTTCCCTGTCCTGTTCCTTTCTCATATATTGAATCTTGGCTGCAGGTTCAAATACTATCACTCACTGGGTGCCGAGGCCCCAACTCACACCTGGGCTGCCCCATCCAACAGGGGCCAGCTGTTCTCTCTCTTCGCAAGGAGGACGCAGTGCAGGCAGAGGAGGTCAGAAGGACATGCAGGAAATGCGGACGGACAGATGGCTGTGTTCCTGAGTGCTTGCAGGGCCGCGAGCTGCTGCAGGTCTGAGGCCATCCCCGCCTCATAGCCCTGTCAGTTCCATCAACCTTCTCCTCCCGGCCAAGGTTGTGCAATTTTCTAGGAATTTCTCAGCCCTGGGTTTCCCCTTTTGCTTTTCAGTTTCTCATTGTGAGTCAGCTCATCTTGCCCTCCAGACTTGCCTAAAAACTCCATATTGGATGTTGAGCGGTGAATAAATTCCTGTCTGCTGCCACGTGCTGAGTCACCAGGGACTCCTCACTGACTCCTGGCTGCCTTTTGGGCTGGGGGGCTTGCCCTAGGGCTGAGAGGAAGCAGCGGGCAGCCGGATAACCACACCTTCAGGCAGAGGCACTTCTGAGAAGCCGTCCTCCATCCTCCGGGTGAAAATGTGTCATCAGCCAGGCAAGGGGGAGAGTTGCGTTGGCTGGCGTCGGGGGTGACATCATGCCCGATCTTTCCTGCCAGATTGGAGGGGAGGTCATGCGTAAGCTTGACTTTTGAGGGAAAAGGAGGTGGAGTCATTGATGAGTTTCTGTACTTGAGAGTCAAGGGATGAGGTCACATCTGGGTTTGTCTTCTTTGGAAGAGTGAGGTCATGCTGCTGTTTCCCCTATTTTGGGTCCTGGAGTGAGGAGACAGGGTACACTGTGCTAGGATTTGCCTTCTTTAAGAGGCTGGGGAGGTTAGGAAGCTGCAGTGCCTTCACAGGGAAGAGCTGGCTTCTCTCTGGGAAGGTGCCTGAGGAAGCAGCCCTCTGGGGCAGCACAGTGTTGGAGAGCTCTGCTGTTCTGCTCGGGAACACCCAAGGCCACACTATGATTTTCATAGGCCCCTTCCTCCATGAAAAAGAAATTAAGAATTTTCTTTTATGAGTGTGTTGGTGTAGAGATGAATAGAATCCAGACTGGAATCATTATCACATATGCCTTATATTCATTTTCTTCTGATTTTAAAAGAAAATGAAAACATTCTCGTGGGTCTCTAAAAGGTTTCATGGGCCTTAGGCTCTCTCTGCCTAATGGATAAATTAGCCCTGAGGTTAGGGGTCTCCTCTTCTTCAGAAAGGAATCTGGGGCTGGAGCAAAACACACAGGGCACCGTCAGCTCCCCACCCTCACTTTGCCTGACTGAGATGCTCTGCTGGGACCTGGGCTATGAGACTGCACAGAACGCAGCCTGTCTTCTTGTGCAGACAGGGACTGAGCAGAAGCAGAGTGGTCCACCAGGCAACAGGCTTGCTTAAGAGGACTGACGTCCAGTGAACTGCCCTTACGCTAAGTACATAATTCATCCAAGAGCAGATACTAGTCATCTCCTCGGGCAAAGGCAGAGATCCACGGGGGCAGGATTTGGAAATTCGTGTCAGGTGATCAGTGTTGAGGAAGCCATGTAAGGTAAGAGTGATCACATACTGTATTCACATTCATTCATTCAACAAATGTTTATTGAACGTCAGCTATGTGCTAAGCACGAGGCCTTGGGGGTTACAAGTTCTGACATTCGTGGAACTTTCATAAATATTATACCCTGTACATTCTCCAAGGCATCTATTTAGAGCCACAGGTAAGTTGGGAAAAGGGGAGGGAGAAAACCATTAAGTTGTGAGAAGCCATGTTACCTACTACCTGCCAGCGGCCTGATGTGCGTTGTCCCTTGATCCTCCTCACCACCCCATGAAGCACAAATGTAAAGGTACGTGCATGCCTCTGGTTGAGATACGTGCAGCGTCACGATGGGTGCCACACCTGAAGTGTGATTGCCTGCCCCAGACACACTCAGCAACTGGGCACAGCAGCCAGTAGAACATGGAATGAGAGGTCTGCTGGGCAGGAAAGTTCTGCAAATGGAAGTCAAGTTTCAAGGAGCAAACCTAGCTGGGGTCAAAATCCTGGGATGTACAGAACAGGAATCTCAGATCAGCCAGTCTCCTTCAGGCGGGCACCAACGATCTGGGCACACGCAGTTCCGGAAGCAGGGAGTCAGAAACCACGGCCCTGGAGGCCTGGACCCAAGCGAGGTGAACACCAGTCCTACAACGATCTGGGCACACGCAGTTCCGGAAGCAGGGAGTCAGAAACCACGGCCCTGGAGGCCTGGACCCAAGCGAGGTGAACACCAGTCCTACTTGTTTTTGCCATGTGCTGGTGTGTGTGTGTGTGTGTGTGTGTGAACATCAACTGGGGCACAGGGAACTGGATTCCAGGTATTCACATGAGCCAGGAATCTAGCAGTTTCTGGATGAACCCTGTTGCCTCCTGAGGCAGGGTTAGATTATTGTGTTGAACTCTCAAAAATGTGAAATTGCTCGTTCGTTTTACACTGCCATAGCATCTACTATTGAAATGATCAAAAATGTACTTAAAAATAATACGAACAGGTATTTTCCTTCACAGGCTTCTTATACTGTCCTTGTTTTTCTCTTATATACTGAGACTCACGTATAACCCAGTCCTGCCCCACCTAGGCTTGGTCACATAATAGTAACTCAACAGAATAATATGCTGAGACCCACAGTTGCCATCATCTGTCCATTAACTAACCTCTATTTCTGCTTCTAAGCCCAAACCCCATTACCCACCCAAGTCACTTTAGAAATAGATTATTTTTTCTTCTTTCCCCTCTAAGTATCTGACCAAACCAAGAGCATGTGAGTCTTTGGATGAGATCCAGTCTTCCCAATCTGTATGGTCTTCCCTCCCTCCCTCTCTCCCTCCCTTCATTCCTCCTTCCTTCCTTCCTCCCTCCCTCCCTTCCCCCCTTCCTTCCTTCCTTCCCTCCTTTCCTCCCTTCCTTCTGAGTAGTAAGTAGAGTATATAGAACGTAATTTAATCTGTTTTAGTTGATAACGAAAATCCTTCTGGAAATTCAGATTCACCATTAGGAATTATTTTCATTGGATAGAATGATGAATATTCATGTATGAAGCCTATAGACTAGTCTGAATTGATAAATCCTTGAGAAATGCCCTGAAAGTTGGTGATGAGCAATCCTCAATTTAGAGTCACTTTTTTTGTGATTTCCCATTTTCTCCTAAAAATCAAAGGCAGAAGAATGTCTGATTAACTGAAGTTTCTGGTTATTTGGTCTCTGGTTAAAGCTTTCTTTGCCACTTTCTTCTCGTCTTTTCCTGATACATCTGGGTTAAAATATTAGGAAGACCCTAACAAAGGAAAAGCCCTGCTCTTTATAAACCATCCACATATTTGTCTGCAAGATCATCTTCATGTTCATAATTATCTCTAGTTGAAAACATTTTATCTTTTTTTTTTTTTTTTTGAAAACATTTTATCTTGATTAATTAAAGCACTTCTGCTGCTACCAACAGCAGGGAAGAGTCTCTGGAAAGGCCTACAAAGTCACTTGGCCTCTCTAAAACCTCTATTGTCCACAAGTCTAGACAAGCACGTGTCTACCACCACTTTACTATTTTATCTAGCATAGCAGAATTATGGCAATTACATACTTTCAATTGCTTCTGTCACACTTGAACTCTACCCACATAATTAACAACCTCAACTTTTAAAAAATGCTTTTCTGTTTTAAATTCCATATATTTTCATTGTAGAAAATTATAAAATACAGAGAAACATAAAGAAAAGTACAAAGATCACCCTTAATCATTACTACTAAGTGATAAACATTAACATTTTGGTGAATACCCCTCAAGTATTTTTTTTATTGACACAATTTTTTATATTCAACTTAAATCTTACATTTTAATAGGGATTTGTTATTTTTCCACTAAAAAATATATCACAGATATTTGTTCCATGCAGGTAAGTATTCATATACAACGTGACGTTTAATGGCTATGTAGTGTCCAGTTGTGTAGATGTATCATGATGTAGTTAATAAATCTATTGGGAACCACAATTAGGTTGTTGTCATTCTTTTTTTTTCACTGTTGTATGTAATAGAGACATAGACAGCCTTGTACATAGATCTTTGCAAGAAATCCCAATTACTTCCTTATGGCAAATTCCCAGAAATGGAAGAGTTGGCTGACAGGGCTTAAACATTTTCAAGTCTTTTGCTAAAATACTGCCAACCTTGTCTCCAGAAAGAATGTACCAATACTAGTGAGGCTGAACACTGTTTTACATGTTTAATTGGCCATTTGTATGCGAGCCTTAGGGAATGGTTCATTAATGCCATCTACTCAATTTCCTAATGTGATGGCTATCTTTTACTTATTGGTTTGTAGGTGAGCTAATTGTTATGTAGTTTCCACTGTCAGATCATTTCCAAAAATAAATTTTATGGCAATGTTTGTTTTATACACTTCTTTTTTGTCACCTTCTCTAAGAAGGTTATGGAAAGTGAATGCATGTTAAATACCCGCCAGATTACTTTGCTTCCAAATTTGCAAGTAATGTTTCTCCTAAGTCTATGCATATAATTATTCTGTTTTGAAATTTTGCAGTGACTCCTTTTCACCTTCAGGATGAAAATGAAACTCACCAGAAAAAAGCAACATACCTGATCTAGCAGCAGATTTCTTCTGGAGCTGTGCTGTTCAATACACACTAGATCTGATGTTAAGCATTCTCATCACACACAAAAAAGAATAACAGAGTGCAGGAGGAAACTGTTAGAGATGATTGATATGTCTGTGGCATAGACTGTGGTGATGAGTTCACAGCTATACACTTATCTCCAAACTTATCAAGCTGTATACATCAATTATGCACAGCTTTTTGTATGTCAATCATACCTTAATAAAGTGGTTTAAAAACACAGTAGCCACTAGCCACATGTGGCTACTTAAATTTCAAAAATGAAACAAAATTAAAATTTCTGTTCCTCACCTGCTGGACAGCCACACATAGTGAGTGGCTAACTTTTTGAATAGCGCCGATATAAAACTTTTCCATCACCGCAAATGGTTCTGGACACAACTGATCAACAGTTTTAGCTTTTTCCAGTTCCTGTATCTGCTCTCTTCTATACCTCCTAGCCTCAACGTAGAATGCCCTTCTCCTTTTCTTTGGCTGATTCCCACATACCCTGCAGATCAACTTTCACCTACTCTGGAGAAATGTCTGCTAACCACTCATGTCTCCAGCCTGGATTGCATGCCCTTCTGTGGCCCATTGGAGCCCTGGGCATAGAATGCCCACTACAGTCAACTGCAGATGTCGGTTCACTGGTCCTTGTCCTCTACCAGCTCGCCGAAGGAAGAGTATGTCTTCAACTTCTGATTCCCCAGGACCCAGCTTTGTTTCTGAAAAATGGACAAAGCTTAGTGTATGTTGAATAAATGGTCTGCCCATCATTTGCCCCCATCCTGTACAAATGCAGTGGTTTATTCTTAAAAATTCTCAAGAACTAAAACGTATACCAAAAGAAGTAGTTAAGGAACAATGTATTTATTTTAGGAATACAGTTATTAACTGTAATAAAGTAATGAAATCCATGGGCATGCTTTATGAACCGCTTCATAAAAGATAGTTACAATAGCAGTACTATAACCTTTCTCCTGATAGAGATATAGACATATTACCTTTATACTTCAACAAATATACATCATTGGAATAATTACAAACCATTTCCTCTTAATAATTCTCATAAAAAATAAAAGCTTTTCTGTTATCCTTAGTCTTCCCGAATCTCTCTGGGTTCTTCATCTCCTGTTCCTTCTAAAGTGACAGAATATTGCTTGAGAATGTGCATTTGTGAGCACCAGGTCCAGTGTACTTTTTAATCTTTTAATTTAAAAAATCACAATTCATATATATTTCTTAGAGAAAAAAATAAAATACTGATACAGGTAAAAACTAAAGGATAACTCACTCATAATCCCATCACCCGATGACAACCTCTGCTTGCATCTGACATATAATTTCCTTTGATTTTTCTCTATGAACAGATATTTTTTTTTGTTTCTTGCAAAAGTGAGATCATACTGACCTTAGATTTTAATTTTTTTCAATTAACACGTCATAAATAAGTTTATTTATCAAGAAATATGTCTGTAACATTATTTTAAATGTCTATCTAGTATTTAAAATAACACTGTCCGCTTTTGGGAAGCTTAGATCGTTTCCAATCTTTTTTTTTTTCTTCTTGTTAATAGTGCTGTGACGGCTCTCCTTCTGACTAAATGCTTTCCAGGGATCTATAGATCTGAATGTGTTCTCCTCCAAGGCAGAAACGAGGAAGGACCTTCTTTTGGGGCTGTAGAGAGAAGAGGTGATTACAAACCCGCCCAGGCCAACCCAGAAGCAAACCAACCAAATTAATGGGTCAGTGGACCACTGTTGGTGGATTCCCTAGAAAACCGTCTGAGGTAAAGCTTACCTGCTAATGCTTCTCTGGGAGGTGCAATGGCAAGGTCGTGAAAATGAGGGAAAAAGAAAAGCAAGGCAGGGAAGGAGGAAAGCAAGTACTTGCTAACGAGTTGGTCACAGCTTCATGGTAAAGCACAGCTGGCTTCTTGGTGACATGGGACAGCTCTGGCAGGGCATAACAAACAACCGAGCCTCGGAATGGTCCATAGCAGGGAGGATCCCCGGGTCTCCTTTCTCTCTTTGGTTCAAGTAAACCCCGCCGGCAGGAACTCCCCCTCACTTCCAGGTTGTGTCACCTGGTCAGCTCTGGACAGCGGTCACTATGGGGGGGTGTTTCCTCTAGGTCTGAAAGTGGTTGGAAGAGCAAGGGACTCCCTGGGTGTAGTCAGGGTGAGCATGGGTTACAGAGATGCTTCCACCATGGCAGGCTCACGGGGTCCTGGCAGAACCTGAACCTCACCCTGAGAGAGGCAGGAAGTGCAAATAAACTAAGAAGTGGTACCAGCAGAGGAGGCGGATAACCTCTGGCTTTTCAACCTGTAGCTTTCCCAGTAGGCCTATGGTTTTGAGAAAAAAAGGGATTCTGCAGAGAGCTAGCCACGTGAAACACCAAGTCCCATTCCCCCCAGGAGGTAGGACAGGAATGCAGCATTGTGAAGAATGGGGAAAGGAAATTCAATTCTGTGGGCAGGAAAGCTCCACCTTTCCTCTGGGGACAGAAAAAGAGCAAGAGGTCAGACGGGGACACTCGGCTGAGTCCAACCACGTCCTCCTCTGCATCTTCTGGTCTGGACCATCCAGCCTACGTGACTCAAGCCAGCAGCCGGGCTCAGCCAGGAGCCGGCTTCGGAGAGGGTGGGCAGATGCAAACTGTACACCTTGTTGTGCCCTGAGACCCACAGCACCTCCAAATGAGCAACCCCAAACCACAAGGGGCAGAGGCAGAGGGGGGAGGTTTTGACTCGAGAATGACACTAAGAGTTCAGTTTAATTGAGTGGTTTCCTTTATGACTTTCCAGACTCTAAACAAGGCAAGTTTCCCACAATCAGCTGGTCTATTAAAAAAATGGCAGCAAAGGAAGAAACTAGGGTGTGAAAGAAGAGGAAGAGGCAGGGACAAAGGAGAATGAGTCTGGGTGGTTTCCCTGAGGTCTCCCATGCCAAGGACAAGTTAAAGCAACACATTACTGTTTATGAGTCTCATTATGCAAGGCCAAGTTTGCTCTGGGCATTGTCAGTCTGCCCACACTTGGCTTCTCCTTGCAGCCTTTGGTTTTCTTCAAGACCAACCAGATGGTAGTTTTTTCTTTTTACAAGGATTTGAAAACAGAGAGGAAGGTCTCAGACAGCCTCTGTAAGATTATCCAGGCTTGGAAAGTAACTGAGGATAGGCTTAAATTCCTTCCTGTTTCCCACTGCCTGAAGGATAAACCAAAGAGCTCTCTGGTGTTGGTGGCATATCCAAGGCACCCTCAAGCTGATCTATCCATCCTCACTTCCCATGCATTTCAATGGCTCTTGATCCTTCCCTGCCCCTAAGACCTCCAATGACAACATGGGCCTCTCAGGCCTCTGTGCCCGCTCAAAAAATCTCTTTCCCCACAGTGCTCTCAATTCTTCCTGGGCGTCACCTGCATCAGGACTCGGCTCAGGTTCACCTCCTGAAACCCTTCCTGTCATCAGGTGAATCTGACTGCATCCTCCCTGTGCCCACGTGTAGTGTGAATGGACATCTAGGTGAGCTCTTGGAACACACTGTAGCTATTGGAGACATGGCTGTCATTTCCTACTACGTTATGAACTATTTAAACACAGGAATCAGATTCATTTTTGAACTTTCAGCATCTAGAACAGTGTCTGGCACCTGGAATGTGCTCAGAAAATGCTGGTTGGTGGAGAAAGCGCCTGTGTTTCCAGCGTAGTACAGTTGGTCCTGTGGATACAGAGGGCTGACTGTTCTACACTATTTTATATAAGGGACTTGAGCATCCATGGATTTTGGTATCTGCACAGGAGTCCTGGAGCTGTGAAAGGAAAATCAAAATGGCACCAGTGTTGCTAAGAGAGCTCTCTAAGTGGAGCTGGAAGGCCACTGAGGAAGTGTGACTTGTACACATCTCGCCCACATAGAATCTGAACTTTTGACCACTTATTGTCTTAAATGCAGGCACCCAGAACAACTGCCAGAAACTCAAGATGCTTACCCGACCCTTACCTTAAAACAACTGGTGACAGCCTATCCCTTAAGGACAAATATTTCTTTTCTTTTGTCAGAGTACAGCCTCATGGCTTTTGCCTTTATAAGCCCCTGACTCTTTCTTTTCCCTGGAACACTCTTTTGGTTTTACCTGAATCTGTCTCCCAAAATGCAATTTTTCAGACCCCAAATAAACATTTTTCCTATTTGTAGCCTTCTGGGCTTTTTTGGTCCACAGAACCAGTCCCCTACAGATATCTAGGGACGACTTAACTGCATTTACATGTCTGCTACATCACTCATCATGCTGCCCAATGGTAACTGCTTACCTGTGGCTCTCCTGGGATGTTTCAGCTCCTTGAGGGCAAAGACAATGCCTTTGAGACGATGCCTAGCACATTCTAGGTGCTAAATAAGTGTTGACTTTAGGAAAATGTGCAGTATTGTAGGCTACTGTTTACATTATCCAGAGCTCAGTACATAGTCATAATAACACAAGCAAATTTCTTGAGTGCAAGCATTGAGCTAAGCACGTCTTACACATTACACAACTAATCATCACAACAGCCTTTAAGATGGGTACCCCTCCCCCATCACCCTCCATTGTATGATGAGGAGACTATGACTCAAGGAACTAAGTGATTTGCTCTAATATACACATCCGGACAGTGGCAGAGATGAGATGTAAACTCTGGTCTGAATTCAGATGCTATGAGGCAGCCAGCATTTGGGCTCTAGCCCTTCCTCCCCATATCTCCAGTTACCTTTCAGCATCTGAACTTCCAAGAAAAGGGAACAAGCCTTCCTTCCCAAACTCTACCCACTTCTCCTCACAGCCCCCACTAACTGCTCTCCATATAGCTAACCAGATACTTGGTTGATTGCATTATTACTACATTGTCATTCCATTTTACTTTCTGGCTATCAAACTTTAGGTTGTATCATAGAGACGTTGAAAATAGCTATGACTTGTGGCTGAGGGTGCAAGAATGGAATACTATGCAGCCATAAAAAGGAATGAAATAATGCCATTTGCAGCAACATGGTTGGACCTAGAGATTATCATACTGAGTGAAGTAAGTCAGCCAGAGAAAGACAAATACCATATGATATCACTTATATGTGGAATCTAAAATATGACACAAATGAACGTATTTATGAAACACAAACAGACTCGCAGACATAGAGAACAGACTTGTGGTTGCCAAGGGGGAGGGGGAGTTGGGGAGGGATGAATTGGGAGTTTGGGATGAGCAGATGCAAATTACTATATACAGAATGGATAAACAACAAGGTCCTACTGTACAGCACAGGGAACTATATTCAATATCTTGTGATAAACCATCCTGTGATGAAAGAACATGAAAAAGAATGTATATATATTTGTATAACTGAATCACTTTGCTGTACAGCAGAAATTAACAAAACATTATAAATCAGCTATACTTCAATAAAATAAAGAAAAAGAAGAAATTTACAACTTAGTAAGGACAGACTTGGTACCAGCATTAGGATATATAACATCTTAGTACTTCCTGAGAAGGGCCAAAATATGGATAACTTTAACATAAACAGAGGCCAGAGAGTTTACATTAACTTTCCCAAAGTCATACATCAGGTAAATGGTGAGTGAGGATTTGAATTCACGTTGGATTCCAGGGCCTGTATTGGAAATGCAGGTCAGGCCTAGATTGTGGTAGATCTTGAAAGGAAGTCTAAGACTGTATTAAGAAGACAGCGAGAAGGTTTTTGAACAGAGGAGCAATAAGATCAGAGCTACACTTTGGAAAACTAGTCTAGTAATGGAGAAAAGAGAGTGAGGGTGGAGGGACCAGAGGTCTGCGGGGAGACCGTTTAGGAGGCTGTTGCCACGACTAGTTATGCTTAGATGAGCTTTGCTCTCAGACACATTAAGGTGTGTCTTGAGATGACAGGACAAGTGGAAATGCCCAGAAGCTAGCTGGAGGTGAGAGGCAGAAGAGAAGTGGTAATCAGAGGCAGAGATCTGGGAGTGGCTACAGAAAGGCTGCAGACAAAGCCCTGAAAGTGAATGAGGTCACTCGTGGCTGGGCTAAGAAGGAAGGGGGCCAGAGGAGTGAGGATTAAGCTTGGAGATTTGGCATTTTCAGAAGGAAGGAGAAAGGCAGGACATTTTGAAGACAGGAGGAATAGTCAGAGAGGTGCAGCTCAGAGCAACGACTTGTAACAAACTGGCTGATAAGACAACTTAACAACAGACATGAGAACTCCTCTTACGGGATGGAAGTGTGTTGAGAAAAACTGTGATAAGCTGCCAGGGTGACAGGGGTGAGAGTGAGGATGTAGATAGCGGGAGAACGTTAAACTACCCGGTGCTGGAAGTGAGGAACTTGAGATTAGGGCTGTGGTGGAGCAAAGACCAGAGGGCTGGGGAGAGGGAACGATGGGTGTGGGGAGGGGGGAGGGGGAGGGGTGATAAGGGAGGTAGAGGGGATGGCCAAATCTCTTCGTAGACCGGCTGAAGGGCTGTTACAAAATTAGGGCCCTAAAGTGGCTTTCATGAATGCTCTGCATCTCTCCAAACCTTCCTTAAAATCTGAAATGCACCGAAGCCTGGTGTGTGCACTGGGGGAAATGAAGGAAAGTGCAGATTGTCTTTCAGGTGCAGGACAGGGATCAAACAGGGGGAACAGTGAGTACGAGTGGAAGACATTCTATAGAAACAGAGGTTCAGAGCCAGTGGCCTGAATCCATAACCATACCAGAAATTTGTGAACTTTGGGGAGGACACTGGTCTTCCAAAGGGCATGGAATGGGGGCATAGCCAATTTCATCTAAATCTTGAGACATTCAGACTCCAGCTGACACCTGTGGTACAACCTTATGGTGGAAGACATGCCCTTCAATAGTTATTCCTTCTGAATGAACTAAATATGCTGGTGGATTTTAGAGAGTGAACCTGAGCGAGGAGAGCCCTCAGGGAACTGGTTTGGAGATTTAGTAGGATGCAGGGAGAACACAGATCTTAAGGCAGCATTACATAGACAGCTCACATCAGCTGTAGCAGGGCAGGCTGCCCAGCTGTGAGTCATTAGTTTAAATTGTCTGCTGGAGAACATGCTGGGACTTTTCTGGTCCATTTGCTCATGAGTAATTGTTTCCTAGAAAACTTTTCCAGCCCCCAAATGTTCTTCCTGAGCTAGAAGGATAGGACCTAACAGATAAGGCTGCTGCAAGCAAGGGGTCAGAGGCTTCAGAGATCTGTTCTTGCTGCCTGTCCTGCAGTCACTGTGAGGGTTTGTCAGGAAGGGAGCTAGGGAAGGAGACAGCTTCTGTGCCTGGAAGAGAACGGAAGCTGAGGAACTTGGCTAAGGGACCACGGCAGGGCTCTGCACTTTTCCCCACAGACACTGATAAGACTTTTCCTCTTATTAATCTGTGTAAGTAACAGACCCAGGGTGTATGCATGTTTGTGTCCACATGCATCCCTGAGCAACTGAGGACATTTTGGCTGACACTGGGAGAAACATATGATAATCAAATAAAATTTCTGAAAGCACCTTACTTATACCCTGTCAAAAAGTTGACGATTTTTAAGATGTGATTCAATAAAATGATATGATGGCTTTCTTCCAGTTATTTCATAATAGTTATTCTACCAGGCTCTCCCAGCTTGCCCAAAGAAATTAGAAACAAAAGGAGTGAAGAAAATACTAGCTTTCTCGATTCTCTGGTTTTTTACAGTAATCACCAGATATGCTGAAAGATTGTAGGAAGTTTGTGAGTGTACTTGGCCTTTATGGATTTTGTGTTTCTTAGCTACAATTGCTCGTGAACATCAGTTATGGAGAGGTGCTGCCCAGTGGTTGAAGAGGATGGTGTATATAGTGTGACAGATTATATTTTTCACAGGTGCCTCAACACTATCTCCGGCTCCACATATGCTTCTTACAATGTGACATGGACACTCCTCCCATTGAAACGTGGGGGTCCGTGTCCCCTCTCCTCTGCCCTTGAACTGGACAAGATTTACGGCTATTTCAACCAATGGCAGAAGTGATATCATAAAGTGTGAGGCAGTGTACTTTCTGGCTGTTGGAATAGTCGCCTCAGAACCCTAAGCTATCATCTAAGATCTCTGACTACCCTGAAGCTGACATCCTGTGAGGAAGCCCAGGCCGTATGGAGAGGCCCATCTGAGGTTCCAGCCAACAGCGAGAATCAAATGCCAGACATGGGAGTGAAGATGTCTCCAGAAGATTCTAGCTTCCAGTCACCGAGTCTTCCCAACTGAGGTCCCAGACATCGTGGAGCAGAGATAAGCTGCCCTTGCTGTGCCCTTTCCGAATTCCCTATCCACAGAATCTGGGAGTGTAATAAAATAATTGTTTCACCCTATTAAGTTTTGGGGTGGTTTGTTACAAGGCAATAGTAATTGGTACAGATATGAAACCAGGAGCCCTATGTGGTCCCCAAGTCCTCCTGAGATAGAGATCTGGGAGTGGCTACTTTGTGGAAGAGTTAGAGCTTCTTGGAATACTATTTGAAAACCTCTGGACTAACCAAGGGCTCCAAATTCTGTGTTTCTAAGAAACCTGGAATTTAATAGCTTTATCAAGAAAGAGAATTGTCTCGTTCAGTGTTATGAACTGAATTGTGTCCCCCCAAAAGATGAAGTCCTAACCCCCGGTACCTGTGAATGTGAACTTATTTGGAAGTAAGGTATTTGCAGACTATCGACTTAAGATGGCAGCATCAGGGTGAGCTCTGATCCAATATTCTGTATCCTTATAAAAAGGAGAAGTTTGGACACAGAGACCACACACACAGAGATAACGCCATATGAAGATGAAGGTAGAGATTGGGTGCTGCATCTATCAGCCAACGATTACCAAAGATTGCCAACAAACCATAGACTTATGGAACAGATTCTCCCTCACAGCCCTCAGAAGGAACCAACCCTGCTTTCACTTTGATCTAGAACTGTGAGACAATAATTTTGTTTGTTTAAGCCACCCAGTATGTGGTAGTTTGTCACGGCAGCTCTGGGAAAATAATACATTCGAGAACCAGTTTGAACAGGAGTGATAGCCCTTTATAGCTCCAAGGTCCTCAGCTAATGCAAGTTAGGCCTCTTGATTCATTCAGCAATATCTTTTCAAGGTCCATCTCATAGAAGTCACAATGGGAAGCACTTTAGAAAAATACAAAGATAAATTAAGTCTTGGTTTCCACAATCATTGGAACACCAACTCTGGAAGGAGAGATATGATAAGTCCTAAAATAACCATAGTACAAGTGATAAGTGCCCTAGATGATGAGGCATGTAGAAAGTGTTAAGAGAAATTCTAAATAAGCCTTAAAATTCTTTTAAAAAGTCTCAGTGATCTTAGTATAAGTAGAGCCAAAATTAGATTTGGATGGACAGAGTTGAAGGTAGAAGAGGCATTTCTATGAATGTCTAACACTCAGTGGGTCCCTGGCTAATCGATTAAAGTACATAGGTAAAGTATAACTCCTTTATTGTCAGGTCTATTTAAAGCATTTATAGAGTCCTAGATACATTTTTGGATAATGATTGTTTCCTCCCTGTACACATAAGAAAAAAATGTGTATGAGTCTAAACATTTTAAAACAACCTAGAATGCAACTTCTGTCTTACAAGCATTTACTACAAGGTTTTAGAGTCAACTTTCAGGCATTTTTGATGCAAGTTCTTTTTTTTTTAGTTTTTATTGGAGTATAGTTGATTTACAATGTTGTGTTAGTTTCAAGTGTACAGCAAAGTGACTCAGTTATACATATACATATATCCACTCTTTTATTTAGAGTCTTTTCCCATGTCATTACAGAGTACTGAGTTGAGTTCCCTGTGCTGTACAGTAGGTTCTTATTAGTTATCTATTTTATATATAACAGTGTGTATACGTCAATCCCAATCTCCCAATTTATCCCTTCCTCCATCTATCCCCTGATGCAAGTTCTTGATCAGATTTATAATTAAAGCTCTCAATAGTCACTAGTAGTGTCTTTTTAAAAAATTATTTTTGTTTTATTATATCAGTTTCTGAGTTAGGAAAAGTTATTTGAAAATAATGGTCTAGTTAGTTTTCCATACTTGAGATTTGATTGTTTTCACATTGTTGGTAGAACTGAAGGGCAACAAATCAGCCTGAAGTTTAGAAAGTGCACTGAGCATCCTTTATCAGGAGGTTCCCCGTTGACTCACACCTCTACTCCCCATACTACCCCACAAGAAACAAAAGCCTTATGTAATATAAATCAGGTATTTAATCCCTCTGACCTTTTTCATATTTCCCATTTGAAACCAATTCAGTTTCTTTAAGAGGTTATCTGGACTTACAATATTTATGTAGCTAAATGTTTTGACTGAGTAGTTTTGACTGAAGCTGAATCTCTAGTTTTCAATTTCACAAGCAGAAACTCATTTTAAACACTTCCTCACTTCTCGTAATAACCTAGAATGGAAAATAATCTTAAAATTTTATATATATATATATATAAAGTACTTTCCTGTACACATGAAGCTAACACTACAACGTAAATCAACTATACTTCAATTAAAAAAAAAGCAAAGGGGAAAAATACTAAAGTTAGGGCAGTCAACATCCTGTCTTTGTTTCTGGATGCATAAAACAACTAAACCTGTTAGCCTGCTGATACTGTTAAGGCTTAGAATGTGACTCCCAAGAAAATATGCAAGTTGCATGACCAGAGGCTAGAACCTGGGGAGAATTAAGAAGAAACCCTGAATAAATAATAAGTCCTGAATAAAGTCTTCCTTACCATTCTAACAAGTATCAGATTAATTTTTTCTTTAACACCACTTAGAGGTCATTAATGTACATGGCCTCAGGTTTTTGTTGAGATGGGCTACATCATAAAGTATTTTTCATAAAGCAATTTAAATCATTAAGAAATATAATTTATACATACAACTCAATGGGCATAAATGGAACACATCAACTATTTCATAAACTTGTGGACATTTATTTCTCAAACTTACAATGATTGTAGCTTCACATTTTGCATTGATTTTATCTATACTTGGACTGAATCAGCCTGAGATGTTGAAAGCTGTTCAAATGTTACTTAGAGTATTTTTTTTTTTTTTTTTTTTTTTTGCAGTATGCGGGCCTCTCTCACTGTTGTGGCCTCTCCCGTTGCGGAGCGCAGGCTACGGACGCACAGGCTCAGCGGCCATGGCTCACGGGCCCAGCCGCTCCGCGGCATGTGGGATCTTCCCGGACCGGGGCACGAACACATGTCCCCTGCATCGGCAGGCGGACTCTCAACCACTGCGCCACCAGGGAAGCCCCTAGAGTATGATTTTAACAAAATTATTCCACATAATCTATGTGAAATTAAAATGGAATCCCAAGAACCTTGTAATTCAGATTGAAGAAATGCAATTTTTTCCTATACCAAAATCTCTGCTGAATAGTTGATTTTTTTTTCTTAGAAGAACTATGGAGGAGATATAAAATGCAAAACTTGCATGTTGCCTCTTTGTGTCACTTTCCCCAAGATCTGTATTACATGAAACTAATAAGAATGGAACTAAATACTTTTTTAATGGTGCTGTCTAAATGTAACCTGAGTTGAAATAAAATTAATTCCACAACAAGGACCTACTGTATAGCACAGAAAATTATATTCAATATCTTGTAATAACCTATAACATAAAAGAATCTGAAAAAGAATATATCTGTATATATTTATATCTGTATATCTGAATCACTTTGCTATATACTGAAACTATCACAACATTGTATATTAACTATTCTTCAATTAAAAAAATTAATTCCGTAAGTGTTTAAAAAAATAAAGTCCATCTTCTAATTGTTCCCAAACTTTACAAAAGAAGAATCCCTGAATCAAAATAATCAGAATGGTCATTTCCGTTCAGATGTCTGGTAATAAAATCTTTGCCTAATGTTGTGTTTTTTATGCAAAATCTCCAAACTCTGAAAATACTTCATCACTTATGGTATGCCTGATCACATAAATGTTTATTTGTACCTTGCTTTGTTCAAAAATGTTTAAATATGAAATCTAAAGTATAGCCTGTATTCAAAGATTTACACACAAAAATAATGTAGCTTATGAAGAGCTTTTCACTTTTTCCTACTTGGATATTTAGGATGACATTCAAATGTATATTCAGAAATACGCAGGCCTTATGCTATGGCTATTTAAGTATCCCACTGAGTCTAAAATTGGCTTTAGTGACTACTCTCTTCATATACTTCTCCATCCAAATCAAAGTGCTTATCTTATATCTTGCTAGGCAACAATAATGAATAACTGAATCAAGCTAGTTAATTTCAGTGTTTATCTCAATATTCTGTACAAATGAAAGGACTGGAAGATGGGGCAGTGGAAGGTGGCAGTGGACAAGAGACTTTTTCTTATGTGCATATTACACTGAAATCACCAGATGTCTCTAATCTGCTGCCCATCTCAGTTCTTGTCTCCATAGTTTCTCCAGAGCTCTCACATACTCCCTCCTAAGTTTCTGATACACACATTCGCAAGGCCTCTCTCACCACACTCACAATCTTTCCTCATCTCAACAGTTCTTCTCCAAAGGATTATCAGTAAAATAACTGAGTCATAAATAACTATAGAAAAATATGTAAAGTGACAATTTAGCTTCGAAATTTACCCATCACAATTTTCTTATGCATAAGTGGTACATAAAGTTTTCTTATAAAGGGCTTCCCTAAGCCTGGGGTGTATGTGTTTAACTAGGGGAGGCCTTCTGGTTGTACAGAACCATTCTGATTTCTTTAATGACAATCATTACCATAAAAGTATTTACCGAAAGCTGGGCTGGACAGCCATGGTACAATGTGATCTGGCAAATGCACAGAAACTGCGCTCCAGATTACACAGTAAGGCACTAATTACCCAAATGAAACTCCAGGGGCACCTTGGGGAGATGCAGTACAGAGAATTAAGGAAGGAAATAATTAGTCACAATTGCAGAAACTAGCTAAATACAAAGTGAAAGAATGCATGCAGCCTATTTCCTGCAGAGTACAGGAAGCCTTAATAAGAGAATATGCAAAAATACAAGAGAAATCCAAAAGAGAAACATGATTTCTACAAATGAATAAGAAAGGGACCAATCTCAATTTTAAATTACAAAAATGACTTTATTTTCTGTTCCTATGTACTACATAGCCAAATAACCTTAAGACATTGTATCATGAGTTTACACTGTGACAAATCAACTTTCAAGCATTTTCTTGACAGTCTTAGAGGTTTTGCCAGCATTTGACACAATCTGAACACATAAAGCGAGAGAAAACAAGCAGCAGAAGGAAAACTAAGTGACCACGTAAGGCATTGAGTTTCAACCCTAGTAAAAATGTTCATTAAACAGGCAGAATCGTATGGGAGAGGGAATGGTATTCAGCAGAAAGCAAATTTATTCCACATCCGAAACCACACACAGGGACTGTTATTTAACATGGCCGAGAAATTAAGTTGTTCGAAGTTATATACCCCTTTTTAAGGTCTTCTAAATAAAAAAAATTCCTTGGGGTGGGAGGAGACCCTCTTCCCTCACCCCAAAAGGAATTCAAGGATGTTACCTTTATCAGTGAAAGGCTCTGGGAAGATGGAGTAAGAGTGGACAGCTAGTTTGGAAGGATGGTATGTAACTGTATTAGAAGCATGTCACTGAGGCCTAAATCTGAAAAATCAATGGCACGTCTGGTCGAGACTGTCCAGGCTTTCTTACAATGTATCTGAATAGACAAGAAAAAAAGTGAGAAAATCTTACCGACCCTTGAGGCATTCCCCTCACTAATAACTGTGCTGTTTTGCTATGGAACCCTATGTACCCTGAGTTCTGGAGATCCTACCAAAAATGTGAATTGCTTGAATGGCATTATCACATTCAGGATTTATAGGAGAATGTAAATTGAATCTTACTTTAGTCTCTAAACACAAATGGAAATTGTTTTGAGGTTTATCTTATCTATTCACTACTACATATTGCTGACAGTTTTCATAAAGATGGATCATGAGTGTTCACTGTTTTAGTAAATATATCATTACTACTGATCAGGTGTTTGGTATGAAATTAGATTAGAGAGTAAAATACTCCTTAAAAAATGGACTTTTCTTAGAATTAGGAACATAAACAACAGCAAAACCCTTGGGGGAAATGATAACAAGAGATGTAAAGATTTTTTCTTCTCTTTCTTATAACAGAAATCATAAGATAGCATATTGCAGAAATGTGGACTTTCCTCATCCCAAGTAACCCAAGGAAGATTCCAGGTTGCTTAAGCCCCTCTCTATAAAGATGGCTTCAGAGGCAGATAAGGAGGCACCTCTAAATGACCAAAGTATTCACAGCAGGCTCATGTCCCAAGCCTTTCTGAAAAAGCAGTGCCTGCACACAGGATGCCATGGAAATTGTTAGAACTCATTACAATAGCTACATCGGAAACCTAAGGCAGAGAAAGTGGGTGAATGAACAATCAGAAAATTTACCAGTGTAAATAACAGGTTTCACTGTATCAAGAACATTTATATTAAAAGTGTTGTATTAAAAACAAAACAAAGTGAAAACCCAACATATAACTAGTTTTCTGAGATGTGGTCTTCTTAGGTGAGTTCCACTGGGATATACTTAGATGCTCTGTTTCAACCAGTCATCTCCGGACAACTATCTGTTCTACACTTAACCATTAAAACTGACCAGAAAGCATACTCACTATGGGTGTCCAATAGCCATAGGATTTAAGAGTACATATGATGCTTTTATATTTACATAAGCTGTTTCTCATGAGTCTTATAGAAGTTGGAGAAATAGAGCTAGTTGTTCCTTTTTAGCAAGAGCACTTGTAAAAATACGAAAAGGATTGGGTTAATACCCCTTTTAACACTGAGTTGATTCATTAAAGAACTTTAGAAAAGTCAGCAGTTCATTTACCTGAGTTTCCCAGTTAAAGGCTAAAGAGTAATTTAATGCTTTTCACTTAAGAATGTGAACAAAAATATACAATATTAAAAAGGGTCAGGGTCAGAAAATTTAGACTCAAGATGAAGTTTGAACATTTTGAATTTTTATAAAATCTAACAGAAACATCTATGAATTTTCCTTCCTAGTTAAACCATAAAGTCATAGAACTATACTGATTTACTGGATGTTATTTAGAACTTAGGTTAGGGGTCAGCCTGTGAAATCATTAAGAAAGCGAATCAAATTCTTTTGGCATTTTGAGCAAACTGTCACAAAGACTAATTATTAGTTACTTCAGTTATGAACACATATGAGATTATGCGTTAACACCAGATAAAGATTTCAGCATAAATATGATTTTTAACCTGAATAGGTCCCTTTTAAGGGTGATACAGAAAACAACTATAAATTTTATCCAGAAAAATAGTGCACCTAGTGTTTTACCAGTAGTTATCAAAGCTCACCTTGCAACAGGGTCATGCTCAGCCATGGACAACCTTCCAGGTTTGTTTGTTTGTTTAAAACAGGTAGCGCTATGTTTCTAAATATAACACATCGTTCATAATCAGGATCCTAACAACATTCTAGAATTGAATATTTTATCCTACAAGAAATATAACCATGTTACTATTTTAAACATTTTGTTTCAATTCCAGGGCAAAATAAACCAGCTATACAAAATCACCATTGTAACACTTAAACACAGAGCAGAGACAGCAAAGCATTTTGGTCTACATGATTCAATTATTAAATAAATGAAAAGCATCTCTTCCCCAAATCCTTTACCCCACGAAGTATCATAACATTTAAAACACAGTTGAGGTACATATATCTGCTGAGTAGTTCCCATAGCTGTATTCCATGTATGACTCAAAGTAGCATTAAACAAAAGTCACCAGGATCAAGGGGTAGATTTTAAAAGCAGCATCTTGAAACCCCAAACCATCTTTCTATTTTTCTTCGTTAAGTCACAAAACTTCCTTAGGTCAGACTAGGGTTCCGAAAACAGTGTGAATTTGGAGCATAAAACAAAATTCCCATGATAGGTAGCACTGGTCCTGGATTGAGGGCACAAATAGTGCTTTCATTTTCCTGTTCTATACAGCTTAATAGTCAGTGAAAACTTGTGCCCAAGACCCATACTATGTTGGATGTTTAAGTACAGAGATAAATAAAACTTGGCTAACCACCAGGCAAAAATTATTTCTATCTACTTAGCAATTTATTCACACTTAAAAAAGAAAAAAAAAAAAAGGAACAGAACCATTTTAGATGAGATACTTTTTTTTAAGCCAAAGAGAGCAGACCTTCTGTGCTTGCATCACTAGCATTTGCAGCAAGGACAGGCTCGAGGGAGATAGATTTATATACGTACATATACGTGGATTATTTCGTGTAACAGGCAGAATTTGAATAGAGATCCCCACTTCCACACTACCCAGAGGAACCAGTGTGCCTGCCTGGAGTGCATCAGCTCTTTAGCAGAATGCTTTAGTAGCACATTTTTTTTTCTTCCATCGGATGTATTCACATATCAAGATATCAAAGATGATTAAGTTACTAAAAAACAGGCTTCTGATTTTTAAATTTAATTACCTATTTTAATTAAAATAAATTAGCATTTCTAAGGTTGTTCACCAGTACTACATACAATATTGATATTAAATGGGAGGAACCTCTGTATTTCCTTTTCAATGATAGTTTTTAAATGTTGGTAAAAATGTAAATCAGTTAAATTATAAACGACCAATTCAAGCAAGCTGACCACGGGAGATTATTGTCTTTACTCACTTACAAAATCCTTGCCTAAGGATAAATAACTGTCAGGTATGTGAAAGAATAGAATTTAGGGTTCTGTTGGAGGCAAGGGGAAATTTCGAAAATAATAGTCTATGACAATGCCCTTATGTGAGTTTACACTCCAGAGAAGTGTTTCTATAGAATGAAATACTTGGCCAATGGAGAAGGCAGCTGGAATTAAAATAACTAGCACAGATTCCTTGGTACACATACAATGAAAACAAAAATAAGGACCCTGTACACGTGTAAACAAGCTAAAAATGACCTTGGCAAAATATCTTCATGGATTTAAAAAACACCAAAAGCATGCAACTTAAAGTTCCCTTCCCTTCACAAGAATGAACTGAAAAACCAAAACAAACAAAACAACCAAAACAAAAAAACAGACGGAACCATCTGTTTCTGTCAGTAGAAAACAGTAATAGATACATTAGGTTCCAGGACAAATAAAACTTTAAAATATTAATATTGAAAAAATACAATTAACTTTTTATTAAAAATACATACTCCTTACTCAGTCTTTGTGTACATTTTGTTTTGTGTGAAAAAGAAAAAAATAATAAAATAGGAAAGGCATTAAGACTATCTAATTATTTATACTGTATTTGGTAGAAGCATGTTTCAGTCAAACTTTATACAAAAATAAGTTATTCTGTTTTCATTTGCTCCCGGACATCAGAAGGCAGGGTTTCAAACAGAGCATCTTCTACAACTAAACCAGCTCGCTTCAGAGCCCGACAGTCGCCCAGTTCGGGAGGGAGAATTTCAAAGTGATTGCCTTTGACATCTAAATAGGAGAGAAACAGTAAATTTCCAATTTTTGGTGAAAGTACTGATAGGCTGTTTTTCCCAATCTTCAGAGTTTTGAGTTTCTTACAGAAATAGAGTTCATCTGGAAGGCTCTCCACTTTGTTACAAGTGATGGAAAAATACTGTAAACTTTGTAGAACTCCGATCTCAGGCGGGATAAATCTAATGTCATTGTAGGACAAGTCCAGGTATCGGATCTTGTTGCATAGGAAGAGGTGGGAAGGCAGCACCTCTATTTTATTGTGACTAAAGAAGAGGCGCTCCAGGCTGGTGAGTTTCTTTATGTGCTCTGGGATGTAGGTGATGCTGTTATGCCACAGTTTTAGCACTGTCAACTTTCTCAAGTGCTGGAAGCTGACGATCTCCTCTATAGACTTCAGATTATTTTCCTTGAGGTCCAATTCCTGGAGGCTCAGCAGGCTGAACACGGCGTGAGGAATGCGCTCCAGGTCACAGTGGACCAGCTCCAGCTCTGTCAGGTTGGTCATCTTCTTCAGATTGTTAAGCATCACCAGCTTGGTGCCATCGTTGTGTATGCACATCTTCTGGAGATGGCTGGAAACGTCAACCACTGCCTGTGGGATTTTGGAAACATTGCTTTTGATAGAGAGAATTTTAAGGCTTTTGAGATCCCGCAGAGACTCAAGGGTGATATTTTTGGAAATATCGTGACTTAGAGAGCCAACCAGGTAGAGCTCCTCCAGGTTCCGGAGGCCATACATCCAGGGGGGCAGCTCCCTCATATCATCAAACTTGACGCTCAAGACCTTGAGGTTCTCCTTCAGGAAGGAGAGCGCCGCGCTGTGGATTTTGACCGAGCACTGGTGCAGAGAGAGCTCCTGGAGATTGTCTAGCTGTGCGATGGTGGCTGGTATCATGACATTCTTAATGATTTCAAGTTTTAGAGACTGCAACTCCGTGATTTCAAAAACAGTGTCTGGAAGGCCAGAGAGCATGATGAGAGGCAATTCCAGGCGGTTATGGGCATTCGTCTGCAGCTTCTGCCTCAGTTTATCCGGAGTCCACTCGTTGTTTAAGTTCAGCTGCTTTAATTTGTTTTCACTCACTTCAGATAGGAACACTGCGAATCTCTTGGAATACAGAGGGTCGTACTGATCTATCATATGAAGCATAAAAGCAAAGTCATTTTTCACGTCTGGAATATCATCAATTCCAGTTTCCTGCCGGACGTACTCAAAAGAGTACTCCCTCAGAGAACGGTAGAACAGCCAGTATAAGGTATAAAGGCACGTCAATCCGTAGATACTTACAAAGCACAAGTAGCAAAAGGAGAGTTTCGAGAACAGGTGTGCCATGGTGTGATTGCAGGAAAAGTTCTTATATCCAGTCATGTCCTGAATGTCAACATTGCAGTCCACTGTAAATTGGACTTTGGAAACCAGGGCGCTATTATATGCAATGATGATTAGGAATTTTATAACCTTAAGTACAGTCTGACGAACATACATGGCGTATAATATATCACCTTCTTCTACGTGCAGCCTGAACTTCTTCACCTTCTCAAATAAAGCCTTCGCTTGCTCACCCTCCTTCTTATCTAGAGCCCCTGCAGTGGATTTGTCAACCACAAACTTCTCAGGAATTGACTTTAAAGACTGAGAGTTGACCAGGCCGCCTTCCGGACCAGACGGGGTGGCGTTGGACCTGCTCACGTTCTTCCTGTTGTCCTTTTCTTCTGAGTCCTCCCCAGACACTTCAGATAAAGCCCGTGTGGTCCAGGGAGAGTCAAAACACTTCCCCAGGATCGAGATGAAATGTTCTATTTTGGAGCTGGAACCGGGGAATTTGAACCAAAAGTTGCTACAGAGCATGAAGACCAGGGTATGGATGAGGACAAGGTAAGGGAAATACTTGGCGTACCAGTGGAGGGCTCGCTCGTAGCACATCTGGTTAATGAAGCTGTACTGCTGAAGGTCCAAATCTGTCTTCAGTCCTTTCATTTCCACAGTGACTGGGTTAGTGGGAGACGGTTTCGGTGGAGGCAGTGGGGTGGTACTGGCCACTGCTTGAGAGACATTCGAAACGGAAGACTGGTTCTGAGAAGCCTGCACTCTTTTTGGAAGGCAGATTATCTTGTCTTGCATGACCTGAAACAAAGAAAGAATATTTTCAAATTATATTACTCAAAGAGCTTTCACAATGTCATTAGTGCGAAGAAAGCAGCAATACCATCCAATAAATGTCCATTTCCTTTGCCTGGAGAATACAATGTTCAATTCCAGCCCCGAGATTTTTATTCTTAGCCCACATGTTGGAAAAATGAATCGTATCGATATATCTTTGTTCACCATGTCTAACTCAGGACACAAAACGCAGCAGTTTTTTAGGACACAGAACGATTCACAACAAAATAAATAGTTAAAGAACATTCATGTATTTTAAAAAATTTGCATTTCTTCTCTCACTGAAGCCTGGGAGAATCAGTCATTGGTCTGGGAAATACATCTTCTTATCAGACTCAGTCTTGAATTGGATGGCTCCCAAGATTGATATTAGTTTCTGTATGACAAGCATTAAAAGGAGGAAATACGGGAGAAATTCCCGTCTTTATTGTTTCCTCTTTTCTTCCTATCCATATCTTAGACATGCATAGATGAACGTGAATGGCTTTAATAAAATGGGAATTTACTAAGCTTTTGTAAAAACTATTTCTTCAGAGAGAGATGAAAAAATACAGAAATGTTCGATAGTAAAATAGTTATGTCTAAACTTGCTGCTTTTCACACAAAATATTACATCAACTTCTATCCCTCTACCAATGCTTCAATTTGTTGAAAAGAATATTAAGCCCTAAGAATGTCCAGCAGTCTCATAAGATTGCAGTTTGGGTAAGAGAGAACACATTCTTTCTGAAGATGAGGTAGGATGAGGCAAAATACTCCTTGAATCAACCTGGAGGAATCATCCCCAGGAAGAAGTACACGTAAGTGGAATCATCTGGACAATAAGCAAACAGTTCAGAGAAAGAATAATAACCAAGAAATTGATGGTAATAACATGGAACTGATAATGCAGGGGAAGTCTATTTGTACCTTATTAGGTCAAATGGCTGAAAATCCATAGAGTATCATGATTTTGCAACAGCAAAGCTCTTTATGTTGATTCTAGAAGTAGAAACTGACTCTATTACAAAGTAGACTACTATGGCATGAGAATATGACCATAACCTGGTGACATGGGAGATATAGCCCCATAGAGAAAAGTATTCACAAGGTTTGACAATGCAGTGGAGCACCCAACCCTTAGTTGAGTGTCTGATACATAGGAGACCATCAGTATTTGCTGAGAAAGTGAATGAATGTAGAACTGACACTAGTCCTTCCAATTCAGAGTTGCATAGGTGTGGTGTAGACCACACGTCTCCTAGGGATGAAGATAAGGATGGTGATTATAGTGATGACAGCAACAAACTTTCTGTTGTATTTAATATGCAATCCTGTTCCAATAATGTCATGGGTATTAATTATTTTAATTGTCACCTTCACCTGATAAGGCAGGCACTCCTTTTATCCCAATTTCACAGATGAGGAGACCAAGCCACAGAAAGGTTAAGTAACTTGCTTAATGTTATCAAGCCCAGGCCACCTGGACCCAGAGCCCACATTCTTATTTTATTTTATTGAATTTCTAGGATTAAACCAAAAAGATCTCAATTTGACTTTATCCTAAGTAACAAATTACCTTATATAAATTATACATATTTTAGGGAAAAGCTTATCTCTCCCCATATCCTATGCAGATAACAATGAAAGAATGAGGTTAGGGGAAGAGAGGAAGTTTCATTTATAAAGATTTATAAAGGCTCCAGCCTAAAAGATATAGCAGGGGGCTACTACTTACCATGTAAATCAAAAGAAGGCAGGGAAGAAAAACAAATGTAATTGCATTCAGAGGGTTCAGTGGCTACAGAGGTGTGAGAATGTTTGAGAATGCCTTCAAACATTTTAATCACTTACCTGATGTTAAACATGCCCACGTTTGTGGGCATATATATGTCTACTTATAATTATACCCATAAAGTATTGCCAATCCATATGTCAAATATTAGAAAACTTAATTATTTTTCCTTTAAGTTTAAAATAAACATAAAGCTTTCATTTTAATCTCATCTCAATGGGGCATCCTTTATATTTCTTGGAGGTCAAGCACTCTACCTTGGTAGTAAATAGTAAGAGAATAGTAAGAGAAAGTCTTGACAGATGCCGGATTATCCTGAAGAAATATCAAAGAGAAAAAGTAAGAAAGTCAGTGTTTGGGGCCATATTCTAGATGTTTTCTCATTCGTGGTCTCATTTAATGCCCCCAATAATCTGTGAAGTAGGCATAAGGTAGGGGCTAGAGACCAGCATGGAAAGAAATGCTTCCCCAGCACCTTCTCCAAGAGTGACACCTTTGAGCTAGTATGTTAATATGACATTGTTAATGGTGTGATGAAAATAGAGACGAGCTAGAAGGCAAAAAGGCAGGCACCTTCTGGAGGTGCTACGTCCCTGCCAAGCAACCAGGCGGCCCCATTACTGCCCCCTGCCCAGCCCTTCTCCAGGCTTGCTCCTCATGGGGAAAGACGATAAACCTCTGGAGCTTGGCTGCTACAGAGGATTTCAGGTTATGCCCTGCACCAGGGTGCCCAGCTGAGGGGCAAGTGTGGGCTGAAATCCTGCTTCTGCCCCCCTCGGTCAGCTGTTCACCCTCATGGGATGCCTTTTTATATTCTGCACAAAGGCACCTGACTGGCTCGCATCTGCCACGCTAGAGAGGTAGGTCATTTTCTCCCCATTCTACAGAAGAACCCAACTAAAGTTCAGAGAAGTTCAATCACTTGCCCACGTTCACGTAGCTAGGAAACAGCAGAGCAGACTAGTATATTTCCACCATTCCAGATAGTCTCTGCATTCCTCCGAGTTTCTGCTACGATGGCTTTAAGAGAACAGTCCAACGTAGGAGGGGAACACGTAGACAATCTCCAGAAGTTCCTCTCCGCCTTCTGATGTCATATTTCTTTCAATCTTCACAAAGATGTAATTTTTAAAATGTGCCTATTTAAATCCCAGGAAGGTAAAGACAGTGCTCTATTTTCCAGAAGCTGTTAACTACTCAGAAATGAGCACAGAGTAGAAAAAGATGCTGGAATTTAGTCACCACGAACAATTGCTGCTCATGCTGCCAAGAGAACACATCCTAAGAAGACTCCAGCAGAGATACAGCTCATAGTTGAAGTCCCAAAGAATGTGATGGCCGGTTGTCTCCCCAGGACTACGAAAAGGAAGAGGGCAGGTTACGGAGTCCAACAGTAAAGAGTGTGAGGACTTAAACAGTGAAATAGCCACAGGAGAGAGGAAGGAAGTTATCTTCCGTGGTTAATGGAAACTTTGCAACACTGAGAAGAATTGGGAGAAGCATCAATATTTTCAAAGGTAGAGTAAAAAAGAGAAAGAAGACAGAAAAAAATAAGGCAGATAGGTTTCTTTTAAAAAAAGAAAAGGGTAAAGGGTGTTTCTGGGGGATATCTGTAAATAGCAGCTTGTAAGAACTTGAAAGTTTCTGCTTCACCTTTTCTGCTCTTTTGAGAAGCTTGTCTAATTAAACCTATACCTCACTTCTTTTTGCCTTTACCCAGAAATTTAAAGATTAAAGTACAAAACAAGCCTTAAGGAAAGGCTGCAAAACAAATTGCAAAGGCATAATGGTAGGGTTCCAGGCTGCCGGTGCAGGGCTAAGGGAGAGTGCTTGGGGTAAGACCAGGGAGAAAGCCACCGCCCACATCCCATCCTACAAACCATCGAGGCTCAGACCATCACCACCAGCTCATACACACACATGTCATTATGACGAGGAATCCCATCCTTTTCTTCTAGGGACAGCCCTCAGACTGCCTTTGGATGAAAAAGCATTGAGACTAGAGATACACAGAGTCTTTATATAGAGGGAGGGCGAGAAAGAGGGGAAAGAAATGAGGGTAGGGGGAAGAGAAAAAAATTTAAAAAACAAGATGAACAAGAGAATCTGATCCACAATATAGCAAGGTGAGAACGTTACTCTCCTAAAAGCAGATACGAGAATAATTCTTTAAAAAAATTTTTTTTTTTTTGATGTGGACCATTTTTAAAGTCTTTATTGAATTTGTTACAATATTGCTTCTGTTTTATGTTTTGGTTTTTTGGCCACTGAGGCATGTGGGATCTTAGCTCCCCAACCAGGTGTCAAACCCACAGCCCCTGCATTGGAAGGTGAAGTCTTAACCACTGGACCACCAGGGAAGTCCTCCATGAGAATAATTCTTGAACGAAATCATCTACTTTCAAGAAAACATCTCAGTTTGGGAATGAGGAAGATAGGGATATAGAAGGAGGTGAGTCACTGAGGGCAAAGGTCAGGTGAAGCCAGGCAACAAAGATGCTAACCGCCCCCCACCCCCACCCCGCACTGTATTGGGATGAACAGGCTTGGAGGTAGGAGGAGTGAGTCAGCAGAGCAGAGAGGGGCTAGAATCGAAGGAAATAGCTCAAGCAACATGGTAGGAGGCTGGGGTGTACACTCATTATTTCTATTTTGAGATGTAAATACCTTTCACTCTTCCCTAAACCTTTGGTAAAATCGGCTAAATGCACACATACACCCCTATTATGAATGAATTTTGTGGAAATCACAGCAAAAATAGGACTAAATTTCATGCTTGGATCAAAACTGAACAGACAAGGAGAGTTTGCCTGGGATGCTAAAAATCTATAAACTGTTTCCATGGAAGCAGGAACTGGGACCATGAGAACCTAATTCTTCTATGAGTCCGTCAGAACTTAGGCCATGGACTGGAATTTGATCCAATATCCTCTAGGTCCTACGGAGCTGCTGACATCCAGTAACATAAGTATATAAAATGCTCCTCAAGACTTTACAGTGAAAGTTCCTAGAGGAATAAAAAATATACATGTAAAATTGTTCCATGTCTGTCATAATATCTAGGTAGTATCTCTGGAAAAGAAACACAAGGGTTGCAGTGATTGGAGAAATGGGCTCACTAAAGTTGGATTCATGAATTCCCATTTGCAAATTATTTTGAGATAACACCACAGCTGTTTTTGAAAAAAAATTCTAAGGTCAATGAAATCAACTGAAGTTCTTGCTTTTACTTTCTACAGGGGGATGTCTTTCAAGAGAAACGAAGTAAAATTCAAACTTCTTTAAAAAAGGAAGCAACCCATCCAAACTATGCCCTGAAACGCTGCTCAGATCTAGGAAAAGAAATCAAATATTTAAAATTGTAATTATCACATTTATACTAGCACAGAGATGCATTTTTAAGTAGAGTATGTACACTCTTGATCACATATTGAAATACCTCGCATGGTCAATGTAAACTTAGGGCCTTTTAATAGTAATCTTCACAGTTTTAAATCATTAATGTTCGTCTACATCTTTGATTGTTTATCTTTGATGATGGTTATTTGATTCTCAGTCCCTTTGTTAGAATCATAACACCCATTATTATAATGTAAAACTAAGATCTACTTAATTTAGGCAGTTTCCAGAAAAGGACTGCGGTGAGAAGCAGCAGGGAACAGTGGTAACATGTTGAAACAGTTTCACATTTGCATGAATGAGACACCAAAGGGCTGAGGTTCAAACCAAACCAAACCAAACCAAACCACTTAGCTTCAGAGAAACGGCTTGATATAACAAAAAGAGAGCAACATAAATAAAGGCCAGCTTATCTGTTACATGAGGGAGACATAAATGACATTGATGGCGGTGGTGTAGGACGTGTAGAACACAAGTGCTGAGTAGTTCTGCGTGTGCCTCAGGAAAAGTCAACCATTGTGGAGGCTCTGCTGTACGTCAGATATGTTAGAGATATCAAGAGCGATGTGCCCTTCCAGGTCAAGCACAGGAGAAAGACAACTGAATCAGTCATGAGTGTTGCAAGTGCTCAAATTCATGCTCGTCTTTCACAATGAACTTTATAATCAACTTTATAGTCTAGATCCAGAAAAAAAAAAAAAACTTGGTGGTATTTTTATTGGGATTACATTACATTTATAAATTAATTTAAGAAGCACTGACATCTTTATGGTGTTGATTCTTCCTCTCCATGGTGTGTGTTTCCACTTGTTCAATCTAATTTTCTGTCTCCCAAGAGTGTTTCATAGCTTTCCCCAAATAGATTTTGGACATTTATTGTTAAGTTATGCTTAAACATTTTATTTTTTGCTATTATAAATCTTTTTTAAAAAACACACATTAAGCACAGAAGGGAGCATCCTCCCTTCACCTTTCCTACTCCCTTGCCATTCCTTAGGAAGCCCTGATAAGCTTGGTGCGCACTCTTCTAGATCTATATCTGTGCATTTACAGAAACATGACATATAAACACATGGGATCTTCCTACATGAGTTGTTCTTGCACCTTGAGTTTTTCACTCTCATAGTATGTCTTGGAGACCTTAACACATCGGCACATAGGGATCTACTTCATTCTAAGGGCCACATTATTACATGGTGTGGATGTGCTATAATTTATTAAAAACATTCCAACGACAATGTGCATTTAGGCAATTTATTAAAAACATTCCAACGACAGTGCCAGTCTCAAAAAAGTACATGCTGCCTGATTTTACATGGCATTCTGCAAATCAGGCCAGAGAACAGATCAGCGGTTGCCAGAGGTTCACTGCAAAGGTTCAGAACCAGGGAATTCCTTGGGGTGTTGAGATTCTTTTGTATCCTGCGTGGTGTTACAAGAATTTATGCATGTTTTAAAATTTAAATAGATACCTTTTTTTGATAAAGAGTGCATTTTAGAAATGCTGTCTAATATTAACAGAGCTCCACTGGCTTTTTTCTGTTTTTTAAATATCCTTCTTTAATCTCTATTTTGCACCTTTGTCTGTGATTTTGTTTTATTTTTTTAGGTGTCTGTTTTATGTATTTTTTAAAAAATCTAAACTAATCACCTCTTTCTCTTACAACTGAATTTAATCTATTACATTATTTTGCTAACCTCACTCATATTGGGATATTTACTGATATTTGGATTTATTTCCATAATTTTATTTTATTTTTTTAACATGTTCATTGGAGTATAATTGCTTTACCATGGTGTGCTGTATAACAAAGTGAATCAGCTATACATATACATATATCCCCATATCCCCTCCCTCTTGTGCCTCCCTCTCCACATTTTTATTTTTATATATACCATTTCTTCCTTCTTCCTGTTTTCTGTTGCATTGATAACATCTTCCACATCTCCTGTTTTCCATCCTGCTTCAGCTGGTTGGGAAGGTGAAGATTAAATTTCTGTAATAAAGGTTATCTATAATTTCTCAAAACGTATACACTTAAAGCTTTTCAGAATCCCTACCTCCCCTTCCAAGCATGTTTTAACTACCCGCTGAACCATCCCGTTTTGTTGCTCCCAGAGTTTGTTTTACCTTTCCTTTGAAACACACAATTAAAAAAAATAATCTACAGTTGCTTGTGATTATTTACATATTGATCATGTGCTCACCAATTTTCTTAGATCCTTTATCTTGCCCCTGGGTTCCTTTTCCTTTTGATTAAAGTATCTCCCTTAATAATTCTCTAGGGTAGCTTTGAAGATTTTACCTTTAACCCCAGATCTTCTATAGTTTCACTTTAATTTTAAGTGTATGTAGATGAACACTGCTTGGTATCTGTAGCTAAGGATTTGACTTTCTTCAATTTTGGAAAACTTTAGCAAAATCTCCTTAAATAATTGCTTCAAAACTTGCTTCATCATTTCTTCCATTTGTTTCTGCAATTCCTATTAGATGTACGTTAGAGTCTCTCAACTGATCTTCCACGGGTGTGTGTTTGTGCTTTTTAATACCTGTCGCTGTCTGTGCTGGCCTCTGGGTAACTCAGAACTCTTATCTAATTTATTACATCTTTCTACAACTGAGTACAGTGTCATTATTCTACCTATTGATATTTTAAAGTTCAGTGGCTTTTTTTTTTTTTTTTTTGCTGTACTTGGGCCTCTCACTGTTGTGGCCTCTCCCGTTGCGGAGCACAAGCTCCGGACGCGCAGGCTCAGCGGCCATGGCTCACGGGCCCAGCCACTCCGCGGCATGTGGGATCTTCCCGGACCGGGGCACGAACCCACGTCCCCTGCATCGGCAGGCGGACTCTCAACCACTGCACCACCAGGGAAGCCCCTCAGTGGCTTTTTTATTTCCATGATTTCTAAATTTTTTATATCCATTTGATCTTATGTCATATCTACCTACTTTTTAATGTTATTTCTTTGATCACTCTAAATCTATTTTTTCTGCTTTTTATTTTATTTTTTTTGAACTTTTTTTTTTTTTTTTTTTGGTACGCGGGCCTCTCACTGTTGTGGCCTCTCCCGTTGCGGAGCACACGCTCCGGACGCGCAGGCCCAGCGGCCATGGCTCACGGGCCCAGCCGCTCCACGGCATGTGGGATCTTCCCGGACTGGGGCACGAACCCGTGTCCCCTGCATCGGCAGGCGGACTCTCAACCACTGCGCCACCAGGGAAGCCCTTTTCTGAACTTTTTAAAGTAAATGTATTTATTTTAACTTCACTGCTTGTTTTAAAACTTAGTTTCATCTCAAGTGGAGAGTATCAATATTCCAACTGTCAGTTCTGCTGAGAGAGTTTCTTAGCATAATTTTCTTCACGTGTTCTGGGTGGTAGGCTTGTTCTGAGATTGTTTTCTCTTGCGCACTCTTTTGTGGTTTCCTGCACCCAGCTCCCCAGTCCACCATTAGGGCTCGTCATGGTGTTTTGATGTTCCACTGTGATGTCAGGATCTCACAGTTCCAGTCAGGGAGACATGGGCAGGCTGACTCAGTTCCTGGTTGGGAGGCACCCCAGATGCACGGTTTCCTCTGAAGTACCAGCTCCAGCGGCCAGTTAATTGCCATTCTTTTTAGCTTCCTTTTGGGAGTGAGGACCTTTGGCTCCAAACAGTGACCAGGCTCCGGTCTCTTATCTTGCTTGGTGCATTTTTAGTTCCTTTACTGGCAGGAGCTGAGCTCCTGGCCGCTACTGCCTGCGTTTGGATGACAGCCCAGCTGTTGCTTCAGCCCCACTCAGTATTCCATTTGTGCTCCGCAGAAGTGTTTATCTTGTTTTTGAGTCCATGTATGCATTTTTGGTACCTCCTTTTATATTTTATCATGGCTATACCCGTTGAACACGGGGAGTGTTTTCAAGCATAACTCTTGCTTTACTATCTTTTCATAAGAGAGAGACAGTGTGCTGTAATATAAAACTAGTCTCAAGACTACCATTATGAAGAATCAACATTGCTTGGGTAGCGCCAAACAAGGTAAACCTGCAATGTCAAATTCCTCTCCCCACAAGAAAAGGCTGGATTTCTTTATACATCTCCCCCTAACAGCATATGAGAGTACTTATTTTCCTACAACCTCAACAATTAAGTACAATATTTTTTCTATGAACTGTAACCCCCAAATTATTTCTCTGGTTTAGACTTTAAATCTTAGTTATGACTCTATTATCACTGAAAGGAGTGAGAAAACTTGCTGCATATGGTGAAACAGCAGGCGTCGTTCCAATATGTTAATGTGTGACCCAGGGGTATTCTTTAGATTGTGATCTGTTCGTTTAAAAGATGGTGCTTTAACTTGGTTATGGCAAGTTGGATACAGACATGTAGACTGGAGCCACAAAGTGGCAGGTGGGCCAACAGGAAGGTGATTATCTTTTACCCTCCCTCCACTCCATAGATTCAAATACAACTGGTTCCAAAGGGTTGCACCCTGAAGCTGATTGTCCAGATTTGTCCCCAGTCTGATAGAACAAAACAAGCTATCTCTGCTGATCTGAGAGTGACCTAGCAAGAAACAGATCCCAAAGACCTATTCCCCAGGGCTTGTTCGGAGAGATACTAAGGACAGACTATCCATATAGTCTAAAACTATAAGGACAGTTTATAACTTATTGAATATCTACTTTATGCTAACCATTATAGGAAAATCAAGGAGGCATAACTAACGTTCTAAAACTTACGGAATATCTACTTTATTGAATATCTACTAAAACTTATTGAATATTTACTTTATGCTAACCATTATAGGAAAATCAAGGAGGCATAACTAAAAGCACTTACAGTCTCGTTGGAGAGACATAAATAGCCACATGAAAAGTCAAACAACAGTGCACGCAAGGCTGTATATATACCATGTGAATGATGTGGTAAATGAAATAAAAGCTAAGGCTTGCAGTGAGCGGAGAAGGATTCATGCAGTAGGAGCAACTTCATTTGGGCCTTGAAGCTGCTGGACTTAGATAGGTTTTGCGGGGAGGGTAAGGTCAGAACCTTGTGGGTTCCAGAGACAGGAGGCAAAGGGCTGCATTTGGGAAGAACAAGGAATAAGATTAAAAAGATGGGACCTCCCTGGCGGTCCAGTGGTTAGGATTCCGAGCTTCCACTGCAGAGGGTGCAGGTTCGACCCTTGGAAGGGGAACTAGGATCCTGCATACCGCACGGCGTGGCCAAAAAAAATTTTTTTTAAATAAATAAATAAAAAGATGGACTGTTGCTCTTCCTTTCTGAGGTAGACCCATTTCTCCTGGGAAAAGAGATGGAGATACAAGGGAAGGGAATTAACTTTCATGTCACTAAGTTATCAGTTAATGTACAAACTAATTATGTTCTCTCAGAAATAAGATGCTAGAAGACAAAGCATCTATCCTCAAGAGATGTGAGATTTACCTTCATCAGTGATAGGATTAACTCTGAGAATGCAGAATCTGTTTTAAGGCTAACTACTGAAAATATTTTAAGTACCAAAAAATCTTGTTGAGAAAGAAGGAACTGAAAAGGCAGGGAAGATGGTTTTAAAAGGGCGAAGATTTAAGTGATTTCATTCTCAGCAAATGTCATATTCAAAAGGCTTACTATTCTCCAAGTCCAATACATGTGTATTTGGGGGCAATCACCACTGGAGCACAAAAACAGGCATCCATGATCACCACACACACTGCATCACTCTCACTAACACAAACGAGTCCTTGTCTCCAGGGGAAATGGAAAAGCATAACTGCAAGGGTGTGGCATCATTTCCTGCCTGCTGTGCACATGGTATCTTTCTTCTTTAATGACAATGTTTAAAACTCATGTGTTGGTCAGGAAATAACACCCTGCGTATGGAGGAAGTTTAGACCCAGAGAGTAAAGAGAGAAAGAGAGCGAGCAGTCTAGAGATAATTGACAAACTTTCAGATGTTTATTAATAAACACAAGGGCTGAGTAAAAAGTCTGTTTTTATTGGTTGCTCATTTCCTCAATAGCAACAGGAAAAGGAGAGGCACAAGATCATACCCTGGCACCTCTGGGGCATGAAGGCAATGTCCTAGGGAAAAAAATCGAAGGGGTTGGAGGGGTGAGCTGATTAAAACTTAGATTTTTGAATTAACGAATTCTCTTGGTGATAAGGTATAACAACACTACACTTGCTATAGGATTCATCTGTACATGATTAAAAACCAGACATCAAGCAAATCTTCTCTAGTGAAGCATCATCAGAAATTTCTCTGCTTGAGGAACATAAAATGCCACCAGTCTGGTGGAAGAATTAAACATTGAAAAAGTTAAAGCATAATTACCCGAGTCATTACTATACATTAACAGAACAAAAGTATACAGTTAACTGGAGCAGTTTTTAAGTACTGATTTTCCCTCTATCGTAGTACCTGTGGAAACACAGTGTAATTGGCTATTATCATTTTACCTCCTAGACCAATAAGCTCTCTAAAGGCAAGCTCCAACCTTGTTGACGCTGCCTGGCACAAAGTAAGTATGTACTAAATATGAGGTGAATAAACACATACTGTGCCCCCTCCCCAAAGGAAAACAAACCGCAACAACGGCAAGTACACACATGTATAAAATCAGATGCCAGTGAACATCTGGAAAAATTGGCCTTAGCTACCTTCCTCTGAGATGAAACAGCTCACTTCACACAACCTCCAAATTGCCAAGTGATGTCAGCCTAGTGATTCCTAAAGCCGGAGCTAAGTGCTGACTCATTGAAGGTACACAAAGAGAGTGCCAGATTTGGGAGGCACAACCTATTCATTTCATTTCCAAGTGAAAGAAGAAACCATCACACCTACTTTAGGATCCTGTATGCATTTTGATACCTCTCTTAATAAAGGCAATTCTCCTACCACTATGAATATACAGACACTGACTTTTCGAGGGTAAGGATGACTATACATACTATGAATGTGAATTTTTTTTAAACCCTTGGTCAGCCTGAGACTTTCCAGCCATCAAGGATGCTTTCGTTTCCTGTAGCTTGTATTTTAGTTGTATCTATGTTATGTTTTCGTCTCCTTTCTTTTGAGAAAAGCTTCTCCAGGACACAAAAAAAGAAAAGAAAAATGAAGGAGTGGATGAGATTCAAAACTGTCTTCATTTTGCTTCATGGCATTTTCCCATAAGCCAAGTAGACTAATGAATTATTTAATCCATGGCAATTTTTTTTTTTTTTCGGTACGCGGGCCTCTCACTGTTCCGGCCTCTCCCGTTGCGGAGCACACGCTCCGGACGCGCAGGCCCAGCGGCCATGGCTCACGGGCCCAGCCGCTCCGCGGCATGTGGGATCTTCCCGGACCGGGGCACGAACCCGTGTCCCCTGCATCAGCAGGCGGACTCTCAACCACTGCGCCACCAGGGAAGCCCGATCCATGGCAATATAAGATCTAAGTGGAAAGCATCCATTTCAAAGTCAAACCATGCGAGAAAATTCAGTGCATATACAAAAACTATGGATAAACATTAGGAACATATTGTTAGTGATTCATAACCAAGACAATTTGTTTCTGGTGCTTAAAATTTTGAAATATTTATAATTATGCTCTTGAAATAAGAAAAAGCTCTGAAGCAACCCCCAGGGACTGAAACCATAGTTCTATACTCAACTGACTTATCTCTGGACACCCTGCAGTTCACTGATAAATCTGTGAGCAGTAGTAAGATAAAAGAAATTGGGAGAGTCCCGGAGAAACATAAATCCTCTGGACTATCCACACCAATGTACAAACAGCACAAAGATACAGAATTCTAACACTGGAATCATACAAATAAACAAAAAAGTATTAAAAGAATCTTTTTTAAAAAAGATCATTTATTTTAGAAATTTTCTATAGTAATCAAAGAATAATTTGCTCTAGTACTCGGCAAGTGAATGCTGTCAACTGCCAGGCTGTGGTAGCTGTACCTTGTTATGACAAGAAGACTTGTAGGTAAGGTAAGAGTCATGACACTTTATCATTTAGGTGTGGTGGAAGGTAGGAGAATTTTTTTCCCAGCCATTATGCTTTTTGGAAGTTAAGCTATTCTGGACTGCAGAAATACCATTAATTTGGTTCCACACATTCCAAGCGAATAGATCTTTTACCATATAAGGTGAATTTCAGTTATGGATTTTTCCTTTTTTCTGACTCATCTAGATGGCTGATCTCTGGGCAGGACTCAAGACTCTTCTTTGTTCCTCCTTACTTCTTTCTAGAAGGAGGGCTAGTAGACATGGCAACATTTAAGGAGTAGTATTAAACCTTGGTGCTCATAAGGGGTTAAGGCTCTGAGTTCAAGCAGGGGATCTCTTGGAATTAGTTTGTTTGGAGTCTCTTTTTAGAGCTCCTCTTAGAAGCCATCACTTTGAAGTCTCTCTTCTTCCTTGAAGTTGATGTGATAGGGTGGGTCTGGAGCTGCCCCTCTCTTGGAAGTGGATTATACCCTAGGAGGGCCAGGGGAGGATAGCTCACATAAGCTCTCCTCTTGGCTTTAGGGAGAATCAATAGTCAATTCCCTCCTCTCCACCCCTTCCTCACCCTGTCTCTTCCTTGCCCAGGTTCCCCTTTTCTTCATCTGGGCACAGAGATTAAAGTACAGGGAAAGAGGGTAAGGAGGCTTCCTGTGCTTCCTCCAGCTTCTGGTCCAGGTCTTCAGCACTTAGGCAGAGGAAGTCCTTGTGACTTAAGCGAGTTCTGGCCTAGCTCACCAGGAGAGTGATAGTGAGGTTTGGGGCCAGAGCTTAGTTTTCATTAAATGTGCTTTTGCCTGTCTTGTCCTCTGTCTATATAGCTCCTGCAGATCCTCTGGGAGAGGAAGGCAGATAGCTGTGGGAGGGAAGAATTGGGCATGTGGACCTTGATCTCAGACTTCTCTCAATCAGAGGCCCAACTCATCACACCTGTGACATATGGAAATGCCCCAGATGAAGAGAAGGCATTTGAAGTCTGTAGTTTAAAAGACTAAAAATAATAAATTTCTATTTTACCATCATTTTTTTTCTTATCTGTGAAGTGGAAATGATGCCAAGCCTGCTCCTTTAATAAAACTGGCTCAGAAAGGCCATGTATTTTACCCAAAATCACATGGCAGAGTCCATGCTTTCTGCTTGAAGCTCTGGGGAAAGATTTAACTCTTCTCTTTAATTTACTTGACCTAGCTGAAGTTATAAAAATTAACCAAGATTTTATATTTCCGCTGAGCATATGAGGTTCCTTACAAGGTAAAATGATGATGTAGCTGATGGCCTGCTTATTAGACAGAAGATTTGTGGCGGATACTGCAGAATTTCTAAAAATATTAAGTTAAGAAACTGACCAGTACAATGATACACAAAAGTGATTCAGAAAGGGATCTCTACAACATTGTCTCGTCATGCATTAGGTATTTTCTGAGTCCAGTATCCAGCACCAACATTTTAAAACTTAACATCAACATCCCAAAACATAAGCTAATGTATTGGAATTTAAGATTACACAGCCTTAGCTTTAGGTATCGGTGCAAAGAATCTCACTAGCTCTTAAGACTAATATACCTTGAGTAGGGAGATGCCAACTCAAATTTAAAGTAGCTAACTCTAATATTGCCAGTTAGCATAGTTTATTTCTTAGGAGGGCTAAAGATTTAAACTTGCTGTTACATGATGAACAGTCATGTGTACATTTAAAAGCCTTTACTCCTTTATTCTTAGAAATAAAGTGCTGTTACATCTAAAAAGCTGAAAGTCTTATTTGCTAGACACGTCCATGTGGACATTTGCCCCACAAGTCTTATTCTTTGTAACACACCACAACACATTTTTTTTTTCAGGAATATAATTTAAACCATCCTACCTAGAATATCAAGAAACGTGATTTCCCCAGGTAGACTTAACTATCCTTCCTCTTTTGCAGCTATTGCAATATATGGTCATTGCAATACGAACACACACACACACACACACACACACACACACACACACACACACACCCCGCAGCAATTATCTTCTGTTTTAGAAGGATGTATGTGAATGTCCATCTTTGCAACAGTTTAAACAACTTCAGGTCCAAGACCAAGTTTTGTGTTGTCAGAACTTAGCACAGTGCCTATAACATCGCATACTGAATAAACTGGTACAATGAATGAATGTGTTATTTTGCTTCTCCAACTATTCCTTAAGCTCCTTTGGGGCAGAGATGGAGCCTTAAATTACTTTTTATTCCCAATAATACCTAACAGTGCTGGGAACCTAGTCAACATTCAATAAATATGCACTGATTTATCTGCAGTTTCACAGCAAAAATTTCATTAAACAGAACACTTCTTGCTATCACCAAATACACTCTAGTAGAAACTAGATATTAATCCGTCGAGGAAGCTATAAAAGATTTCTATACTGGATGAGAACTTATACTAAATCACCTCTAAATTCGTTTCCAATTCTGAAATCCTATTATTTTTATTTTTAAAAGACATTTAACTAGTGCAGGATTATAACCTTCTTAGATTAGAATAAACAAATATCATGAAAATATCACCATGACTCAGAAACCACTAAATTTTAAACGAATTTTTAAAAATCTCCAAAAGACTAAAGCATACTAAATAGTTAATGAACATTAGCAAGCCCTCAAAAGTTCATTTGAAAACTCATTGTTTAGAAAGAAGAAACCATTTTCCCACAAAACAACACGGAGGTTTTTAGACTCTCAGGGCAGTTCATAAAATCTATTCCATGGGTACAAGATCAAGTACTAATACTGTTACAGAACTCAATCAACACTCATAATGTGGTTTATTTGGGGATGCCCGAAATATTCTTCTCCATACGACATCTGTATGAATGGGCAATCATCTGGGTAAGAAAAACCTGGTTTTCACCGTGGCATTCAACTTTATTATAAAACAACCACGTATGGCCAAAACATAAATTCTCAGTTCTGTAAAAATATACTTCATTGGTCTCACTGAAATGATTCTGTAACTTGCTCTACTGAGGTGCCTCAATGTCTATCGTTTCTTAAGTTTCTCTGTCACAACAGCATGATTTTTTTTTATACACAGATTTTGGCTGTAGTTTTCTAACATGTGAGGGCATATAACATATACAAGTCAGGAATTGTTGATCTATTATTAGCACATTTTTGCGGTACATCCTCAAAGGACTTTTTCTTTCAAGTTTATTGCTCAAGCATAAGGGCCTGTCTCCCTTCTCTGGCACTAGGTTTATGCTAATTATTCTAGAGAGGATGCTCCTAGTATTCCTGTCCAGCTCTGCAGAGTGCTGTGGTTAATCTCTGATGCTACTAAAGAGAGATCATTTGCTGCTGGCCGCTTTTTCTACTTTTTGCAGGGGAGATCTGATTTTTATCACCTTGTCGTTAATTATCCCACACAAAGCTTTCCTCCATCAGTTTATGATCCAGTTTTAAATGACAGTTTGTACAATTGTTTTTATTATTAAAAGAGTCAATGAATTCTTAGAGCTGCTGAAGCACATTGATGCATTCACTCAACACACATTTCTTGAGCGTTAGGTCTAAGACACAAAGGTGGGTACAAAGATGTCTCACACACAGATCCTGCCTTTTAGCAACCTGAAGTCTTGAATGGGCCATGAGATATGTTCTTAACATTTGCTTCCACACACTGTGGTTAGTTAAGTGTCAACAAAGAGGTAATACTAATTGTTTTGGTAGTTCATAAGGTCCCAGGTTCCAGATACCGCAGGATTAAATTCTTTTTCTTAACTCTGGCAAGTCTGAAGCTTAAATCTCAGAAGGCTGACATTTGCAGTAATGCTCAATTTAGGTCAATACTGACTTCAAGTCTTACACAGTGGATCCTAGCAAGAAAACACTGCAAGGGGCTACACTCCCCCGTGCTGTCTCTATATCTGCCACACTGGCCTCTTGTGATTCCTTTGCCTGGAATGTTCTTCTCCCAGATACCCACATACCTCCCTCTCTCAGTTCCTTTAGTTCTGCTCCAATGTGACTTTTTCAGAGAGGACAACCCTACTTAAAGTAGGACCCCTGTCCCTCTCTCTCCTTACACTGCTTTTTCCTTACAAAGCACTTACATCTGACATTATATTTTAAATGTATCTTTATTTTTTGGGCAGGGCCTTGTCATTTTTATCACTGCCTAACCCCATTGCCTGGAACTATTTATTATATGTTAAAGACAAATGCGCATGGTTCTCTCTGAGGACACAGGGATTCTCCTTGTAGCCTCCCCTCCACCAGGCTATTCACTCTCTACAATGGGCATCTGCAATAATAGGAATCTCACTACCTAACATGACATTTTCAGAAAGTTGTTAACTTTTTGAAAGTTGAGATTGTATTGAGTGAAAATCTTCTTTCCTAAGACTTCTGTTGTTGGTTCTATTTGGTGTTCTAGGACACGTGGAATCAGTTTAAAACATCTACACTTTCCACATGGCAGCTCTCTGAGCATCTCCTGTCTGTTTTCATAGTCCCATCAATCTTCTCCACTTTAGGCTATACATACCTTCAGCCAGGTCTCATATAAGGGTTTTTGATCTCTCTTTTATGCTGGTCACAATCTCTTAAGTTATGGTGTAAAATACCCAGAAATTAGCACAGTATCTCTGTAATTCAAAGGTCTCAGTCCCTTTCCACAGCCGTTAAATGCTCACTGTACATTAGCACATGCCAAAAATGTCTCATCCACTTTTCCTCACTCACTCGTCCCTTCATTCCACAGAATGAACTCTGGTGAGCGCTTACACATGACCCACAGGACTGCTATTGTCTTTCATTCTGGGGATGTGGGAATGAACCCTACAGACGAGGCCTGGCCTTATAAAGTTTCTATTCCTAACAATTAGAGGTAATTCTTCCAACTAGAGTTTTGTTTTTGAAACAGAGGGATGCTAAATCTTAGAGCTAACAATTTACCCACTTGTGAAATCTAGAGTTAGGAAATTTCCTGCTTGTGAAATAGAATATTTGCACAGAGATTTATAAATTTACAACTGGAAAAGGGATGAGAATTAGATGGAGCTTCTGAAGAAATTAGTTCATATAGTCAAAGTGTTTTGTTGTGTGTGCGGTGGGATTGCAGACCCTCGGGGCAGAGGGCTGAACTCTCCATATTTCTCAAGGTACAGTATGTTATCAGGTCCTGCAAAACCCCTCCCTCCCCATCGCCTTCATCTCCTCTTCCTCCTCTGTTTCTTTTCTTTCCTTTTATCACCTTACACCATTCTATTCCTCTTCACCACCATAAGTGAGCACTCTTCAAATAAATTTTGGTATGTGTTCACCAAGTTGCTTTTTCTTAAAAAAAAATCTAACTAGACTTTGCTTAATATTGCTTTGAATTTATAAACTAATTTGTGAGGACTGAACATCTTTGTAATATCAAGTTTGTGCCATCCAAAGACATACAATGTCTTTCCATTTATTCAAATTGTCTTATATGTCATTGACTAGGCATTTAAAAGTTTTTAAGTTCTTGTGTATTCTTTTTTTTTTTTTACTTTATAAACTTATTTATTTATTTATTTTTGGCTGCGTTGGGTCTTTGTTGCTGCGCGCGGGCTTTCTCTACTTGCGGTGAGCGGGGGCTACTCTTCGTTATGTGCGCGGGCTTCTCACTGCCGTGGCTTCTCTTGTTGCGGAGCGTGGGCTCTAGGTGCGCGGGCTTCAGTAGTTGGGGTGCACAGGCTCAGCAGTTGTGGCCCGTGGGCTCTAGAGCGCAGGCTCAGTAGCTGTGGCGCACAGGCTTAGTTGCTCCACGGCATGTGGGATCTTCTCAGACCAGGGCTCGAACCCGTGTCCCCTGCATTGGCAGGCGGATTCTTAACCACTGTGCCACCAGGGAAGTCTCTGTGTATTCTTGATTAGCTTAATTCCTAGATATCTGATAGTTTTTGTTGCCATTCTGAGTGGTATCTTATTTTTTGTTAAATCTTTTAGTTGGTATGTATCTTTCTAGTTGGGAGTGTTTTATTTCATAGTTTAAAAATTAGACACAAAACAATAACACTAGATTTAAAGAAAAACTATATGAAGGCCAGATGTCCCAAAACAATAGGGATTATAAAATAATAAAAATGCAGGATTTTACAAGAAAACAGTAGTATAGGGGACAAAGGAGCAGCGCTCATTATTTATATTAAATAGAAGACTCCAGATATAACCTAGACACTTACTAGCCTTGTAATTAAAATGCAGTGCCAGTGTTGGCCTAATCCTTAGCACAGGGTCACTGTATGGTTGGGAGGATCCAGATGTGGTCAGTGTTCTCAGCGAAATGGGAAAGAAGGGCCTTGGAGAGGAACCAAGCGAGGACAGAAGAATTCAAGTGGATCTGTTCGCCTGATAGGATGAGAGGATCGGGGAGGGTCTCCAAATCAGGGGTCCTGATTAGAAATACAAGATTATCTCCCTCCATATCATGATAAACCCACTTAATAGAGATTTTTAAACATGGATTTTGGTGATTTACAGTACAGGATCCACAACAGAGACTAAATATACAGTAAATCTCATTTGCTTCACGTAGGAAAAAAATCCAGTACTCTGTCAGTGCTTTATTATTTGAGGGAAAAGATGTATTATTAAATAATCAATGGCAACATGGTCATAACAATCCATAATAGTGAAATAAAAGGAAATGTTCCCCATTCACTGACTGGCATTGGACGGCATCCGATGATCTAAGAAAAGCATTTAGATTCATGCCCTGTGTTAAACCCAAGCAAGCGAGGTGAAAGGCACTCATATATTATTCTTGTGGCCAGGAATTCACTGCACATTAAGTTGTCAAGGTGATAGATGACAAGAAATAAAGTTCTAGGGAAGAAAAAAGTATCAGTTTGAATAAACCACCATAACAAGGAAGTCCTAACCGAGGCATATTTTTGTTACTAGATGTAACAGGGATTCTGAAGTAGTGTTTCTCTCACAGCATCTACCACCATCCCTACAGAGATGCGAAAGGTTTTCTTTAAAATTATGTTCACCATCAAGTGATTTTTGTTTCATATTCCCCAAAGACTGAAGTAGAATATTGACATGTCGTGGGTACACAGAAACTTTATAAAACATATCGTAGATGAGGTCTTCATTTTAAGCCTACCCATTGGTGCTATCTGCTGTTTCATTAGCATTCTGAATTTCACCTTAAACAACAGGCTAATCTAAGTACGAATTTCTGAGTCTCCATCTGTAAATTCGGATCTGGCAAAAGAAAAAGATCTACTAGAGATCCCGGTTAGTATGGGACAGAGGACTGGGGGAGAGAGGTATTATAGAAGCAAGGATTCAGGGCACATTATCAAAATGAACTACTCTGAAATCCCTGTGTGGTCTATAATTTTTACCACCTGTGCTTTTCAGTGAACTGCCTGTGAGCATTATCGGTTGAAGGCCATGTGCCATGGCGTTGATGCTGATGGTTCTAAATCAGAGAAGCAGTTGAGTATGTACCAAAAATAAAAGTGGGGATTAACTCCAACCAAGCAGCTCAGATGCACCAAACTCTTGTCCAGTGTGATCCTGCTGGCGCCAGCCAGTTTGCTCCTGGTGACTAGCTTAGTCCACAAGGAATTTTTTTTTTGGTAGGTGGTTTCAAGTCATTGAAATCATTCCCTTGGCTTCCCCCCCACCCAATTCAGAAAGCAGGAAATGTCTTTCCTGTGTAGCAGTCACAGAGCAGTCCCCTAGGGTTTTGAGGGGGCTTGTCTTCCAGTTCCTGCTTCTGGTTTCTAACTGTTAACTCTATATTTGGTAATGGCCTGACGATGGGCTGTTGTGGATTTGGTCATCATAAGATAACCTGGAGTCACGGAGCAGAGATCTAAAGCAATCTTATTTCTCCAGGAAGCAACGTGTTGACCTTTCAGGATTTCGTCTATTTTATTGAGTGTTTTGAGTAGCTGAATAATGTTGTCTATTTATAGCACAAGATTGGGTGTTTACGCTATGGGTCCTTGAGGGTCTGTGACTGTACAGAAATAGGATACGTACACTCTCCTGGTTTACAATGAGTTTATATTTGTTTCTTTGTTTCTTTCTGATGTAATCTAAGGAATGCTCTTTATGCATGCTCTTATCCCATGGCAGCCTTGAAAATAGCTACTTGCTCAGAAACGAATAAATATTTGTCAGATGAGTAAGACAAGTGTTGACTTTAATCCTTTTACATCAGGGCAAGAAAGAATCAACATCCCATTGATAGTCGATGACTTCCTCCTTCCCCCAGTATCTTTAAAGCTACATAGTGTTAAACCTATAGGCACACAATCTTTTAGGAATAAAGAGATAATGAAATAGTGTTTGCCATTGGAAGAAGCCATTTAGAAAAGAGTCAAAAACGATTGGATTCCTATTTTACCACCAGAGTGCTCTTCTAACCCTACTTAGATTTTGGTTTGTCGTGTTTTCAAACCCCAAGCGTTAACTTGTTTTGTAAGTAAGATCAGAATGACTGCACTTTCATTTCACAAAAGGAAAATCAAGGCATAAAAACATATTTTGATTATTGTAAGATCACCTTGGAAATGGGAAAGGATTTTGAGCTTCACAGAGAACCTTTTGTTTATGAAGTTATCAGTCATTAAACCAATTTCAGAGGATTATCATAAGAGAGCTAAAATAAGAGATTAAATTCTCCCCCTTGGAAACATTACTTTCGTTTGTAATATGAATACTGAGTGGTTTTACTTTCTTTAGTAATTTATATCTTATTTCTTGTCTCTTCAATGTTCACTATAGGTTGGAAGTTTTTTTTTTTTAATAGCAGGTGTATAGTGAATAATCTTTTAGAGAATCTAAGCTGTAATTCAGAAAATCAATTCTTTTTATAACTTCCTATTTTCTCTTTTAGTCATTTTGCACTTGTTTTTATACTTAAAATCCTGTTTTACGAGCCAAAATTTGGCCACAGGATCTGTGCAACTGTAATGATTCCATAATATCCCACAGCAGGGTGCACAGGGGTGAAAGCCACATGCTGGAGAACTGACCTGAGATCTGAACGCTCGCTGCATCCCTCTTGGCTTTGGGGGCATTGCGTAACCTTTCAGATGAGAATTCTCACCTGAAAGATGGGACTAATCTACTCCCCAAGGGTCCTTCTGGGAGCTAAATAAAGTACATAAGGATTCTACACACAGGTAGCACAGGTTCCTTACCAGTATCACTCAATGCGAGTGCTATTGGCATCCTGGATTCTGTGGGAATGCCCCACCCAGTGCAGGATGCCCCCGAAAATGCCATGAGGACCCATAATGAGGGCTTTGTGAAATGATCGCACTAAATCTATTGCTGATTTTTTCTTCCATTCCTCTTTTTTAAAAATGTATATTTTGGATTTGTATACTCATTCTTTGAGAATTAGCTCAAATTCACCTCCTCAAGTCCCTAACTTCCAGTAGCTGAGATGACATCATATTTAATGCTCTTGAAATCTATCACCATAAAGGCGCTTACACACCAAATGGCACTGCTTCTGTATTTGTACAGTCTGTAGACTATTAGCAGTCTGACGGCAGGGGCTGTACTGTATTTTTCTTTCAGTGTTTCGAGCACCCCACGTAATGCCTGACATATCTCGGGTGCTTAGGGATGTTTGTTGAACAAATGGTCCATCCCATATGAATTCTGAGCCTGGTAACCTTCGTATTCTGATGGAATCTTCCTTTGGGGTATTTCACATTTTTTAGAATCTTGACATCTCATACTACACTTCCTGTACCCAGTCAACTGGCGTCCATATTCTTCTTAAAGGCTGTAAGGATAAAACAGGCCTGTGTGTGAGGTGTCCAGATTAGGTCACCCATCTGAGGAGCAGGTACTAAGCGTGCTGGGCAGGGTGCTAAGTGGGATGCTTCTGTGCAGCAGAGAGACATGACGGGGGCTGTGCTCCAGGAAGAGGGTTCTGACCAGGGCTCAGGAAGAGATGCTTAAGTTGTTCTTGAATCCCCTTCTGAACTCACTGTGGCCACATCCCTAAATGATGTTCATCATAGACATTTTCATAGGTCCACACTATCATTTTCATTTATTTTGTTCCAAGTTAGCTACTAGTTCTTATAGATTCTCTGTGTGGTTTCTCTTTTCTGCATTTCATCCTGCTATGAAATAAGTAAACAAGAGAAACGACTACATACTCCAATATAAAATTAAAAATTTAAAAAAAAAAAAGGAGAAACGACTCCTGTGCTTGTTCATAAGCGGGTCCTGTGGCAGTGCTGGTGCTGCGCGTGGCACAGTAATAAAGACAGACACAGAGTCCTCCTGCAGATCTATGTCACCTCCCTCTGCTATTTCCCAAACTTGCCACTCCAAACTTCGCCCTTCTCTACTACCTACCTTGTTGCCCCATCCTGCTACCTCCCTTACCTCACAATCTCTCAGCAGATGTGTCACTTACTATTTCACAGAAGCTACAAGGCACACACTCCCGTCTTACTGTGCCTCTCCTCTCCTGCAATAAAATGCATCTGTAGCCATCGTTACTATTCTTGTGGAAGGTACACCCTCCACCCAAATCAAGGATAATCCCACCTGGATCCTGGATCCATCACATCCTTCCTCCTGACCATTCTTCTCTTACCCTGAACTACCGGGTCTTATATCCAACCGCTCACTTCTCCACTTGGATATCTAACATATTTCAAACTCAACAGGCTCAAAAACAAACTTTTTCCAAGTGGCTCAGGCCCCAAAATCTTAAGAGTCATTCTTGATTTCTCTTTTTCTCTCATACATATCACTCACGCTCAGTTCAATCTTCTAGCAAGTCTTAATGTTTTTTCCTTCAAAATATATCCAGAACCACAGCTTCAGTCCTGGTTCAAGCCATCTGATTCATATCTTCCCTGGATTATTGCACTAGCCTTCTCAGTAATCTCCCTGCTTCAGCTCTTGCCCCCCCCCCATACTGTATTCTCAACACCTAGAGTGGTCTTGTCAAAACCTAAGTCAGATAATGCCAACCCTCCAAACATGTCCCACCCTTGTCAGAGCAAGGACAGAACCTTTACAGGGGCCTCCAGGCCCTACATGATCCGGCAGCTGTTACCTCTCAGGCCTCGTTCTTCTACCACTCTTCTCCTCACTCTGCTGTAGCCCACTGGCCACCTGGCTTTTCCCTCAACATGCGAGGAATACCCATGCTTCAGGCCTGCAACATCACCAGGGGTCTTCCTAGGATCATCTCAACATTCAAACTTATAGTATTATCATAAACCTCATTTGGTAACAGAATCATTGGAAAGAAACAGGATTGGAGTCACAGCTTGTCAGCCAGGCAGCATCAGACTCTCTCCCTTTGGGGGAATCTTCACAACTGCCTGTGTGGTGGTCCACACCGCTGCCCAGGAGCTAGTCTCTCCCTAAGCTTCTCCACGATCATCTCAGATGCAAGAAAAAGAGATCCACTGTAGGCAGATTCCGGATTTACTCTGGCTTTGATGCCTTATGCTCCAAAGGAGCCAATAGCTCTTGTAACTCAGTAGATACACCTTCCATATATCAAGGGACATGCCCAGTTACAAGTGTCACCACAGTCACAGAAATCCCATCTATGGCTTCCTAACCAGGCGCTTATCATTCTCCCAGCCCAGATGCAGTTGACCAATCAGCAGCCATTTATGCCATAAGCAATGTTGCCTAGTAACACAGTTAATATTCTACCTTTATCAGGCTCCCAGGGAAGCTGAGCTAGAAAGCTGAGAAAGCCAAATGTCAAATTCTCCTGCAGAAGGGGAGGGGTCCTGTGACTGCTTTGTTCATCGTGTCTCTTACTCTTTCTGTTCCCTCTGTCTGGATGGCTCCTCCTGGGACATCTGCAAGGCCCGCTTCCGTGACATCTGCAAGGCCCGCTGCCGCACCGACTTCAGTTCCCTCCTCAAAAGTCACCTCCCAGTGAGGCCACCCTATTTGAGAACCACAACTCTTAATCTCACCTGCTGTGATCTCCTACCGTCCTCGTATGCTTTATTTTCTTTTTCATTGTCCTTATTACCTTCTAACATATATAATTTACCAACTGATTTTGCTTATTTTGCTTGTTTTTTCCCCCACAGAATTTAAGTTCTTTAAGGCTGGGATATTTGTCTTTTATTTCTTTCCTCCGGCACTGATAATGCTTGGCCCCTAGAACAGTGCCTGGCACACAGTAGATTCTTCAACAACTATTTGTTTTATTTATGAATGAATTAATGCCCTTTCTCTCTTCCAAACTCTAGTTTTTCATTGGCATCCTTTTTTTTGGTGGGGGGAGGAGGGCAAGATATTTTCAGCCCACAAATAAAAAGCAGCATGGTGTTAGGGATTAAGGATAGGGACTTTGGGGCCAAACTGCTTGGACTTCAGTAAGGGTTTTGCTACTCACCTTGGAAGTTTCTCTAATCTCTCTGTGCCTTAGTTTTGCATCTATAAACGGGGATGATAATAGTATATCCTAGGGTTGGCATGAGGATGAAATGATTTAAAACATGTGTAAAGTGTTCAGAAGAGTGCCTGACACGTAGGAAGCACTAGATGTTAACTATTATTAAAATCAACATTAAAAAGGTCTTTATTTCTCCTCTGCACCACTTCTAGCTATTTCCCTCTCTCCTGGCTCTCCTTCCTCTCAGATGATCTACTTGAAAGTTCCATAAGCCTTTAACTCCAATTCACTTTTCCAACCAGTGACACTAAGATTTCTAATGCCCTATTTACTGCTTTTCTCCCCTTAGCCCGTGAGTTAGTTGAACCACCTGCCATCACTGACCACACCTGAACCCCTCCTCTCTCTTGGTTTCCCCCCATCCTTATGGCTGCCCCTACTCAGCCTTCTCCAGAGGAGTCTCCTTTTCATTCATTCACTCTTTACTGTTATTCCTGACATCATCTCACCAACCACATTCTCCTGGGGTGACTCCATTCCCGGGCATGGCTTCAACTCTCATGCTGATGACACCCAAAGGGTGTCAATCCTAATGACTGTTTCCTAGAGACGTCATGTCCTTTCTCATAACCATGACTTGGAGCTTTCCTTCCTCTTCCTGGCACTTTCTTCATCCCCAGCTCCCTTTTCCTGACTGGTTCTCAAGTTTTAATATACCATTTCTCTTGTTCCTCTCCTTTGGACTTGCATAGAGCTTTTCAGAAAAAAAAAAAACAACTCTAGCACAGTATAACCTTTTCTGTTGTTTGTTTATTTAGTTTCCCCCTAGAAATGAACTGCTTACAGGTATATATGTCCTCAAAGTATGGTGCCTGATACATAGGTTTGCAAAAAATCTGGATTCAATATATGAATATACAGTATCTATATAGAACAATTTATGATTCAGGTACAATTTAACTCAGAACTAAGCATTGGGTAAGATAATATCTCATCAAAATGTCAGTCCTCCCAGAAAATCTTATCAGGGGTAAATATAAGAGATAAAGAAAAACATTCCATTTTAACAATATAAATGGCACTCTGGCTATACATAATATATTTTGCTATATTCTATATTTTGCTGTGGGTATAAAATCAACTTTGAAAGATAAAGGGCTCCCTTTGATGTTTGTGACATCAAATATTACTTGACTATAGTCAACTGCTCTTTGAGCTCTGTTAAATCTTACAAGTACCGTATTTACCTAATTAGGAAAGTTTGGGAAATCAGGCTTCAGGCTCCCTGCCATGATTACAAACACCATGCATAAGTACAGAAGAGCAACTAATACATACATGGTTAAAAATCACACACTCTTTTTAAAGAGGTTTCAACGGCTTAGTGACTTGCTCTGGCTCTGTTTTTTTTTTTTTTTTTTTTTTTTTCGGTACGCGGGCCTCTCACTGTTGTGGCCTCTCCCGTTGCGGAGCACAGGCTCCGGACGCGCAGGCTCAGCGGCCATGGTTCACGGGCCCAGCCAATCCGCGGCATGTGGGATCTTCCCGGACTGGGGCACGAACTCGCGTCCCCTGCATCGGCAGGCGGACTCTCAACCACTGCGCCACCAGGGAAGCCCCTGGCTCTGTTTTGACATGAGTCTAGGGACCTACCTGCAAAGTGCATCCGAACACACCGATCATCAGCATGGCCACGGACAAGTAATCGGTAAATACATCCCACCATGGCTTCAGAACCCGGAAGGCAGGCTGCTGCTCAGAGAACTGCCGGAACTCTGTCACCGGAATCATGTTTCTGAGAAAAGAGAGATTACTGGTGAATTAATTTATCCTTATGCACAACATACTGCATTGTTAACAGCATTTGAAATTCTGCTTCAACTCGTCGGATTCAGTGGTCGGAATCAGTCCAGGAGCTGTCACAGCACCTCAGAGTTTGAACGAGCTATTGAGAAATCCACCAATTGAGGAAATAAGGAGCCCCATGTCGAAAAATCAAGTACCTTTGCTAACTCTTGTCTAACCAGTGGGTGCCCTTTAGCTCCACATGGACCAGAGAGAGCATGACCAGAGCCACCCGTTATTGCCTGGTCTCCCTTCCCCTAAACAGAGCACAAAGATGGCAGAAAGAGCAGAGCCCATCCTTTAAAATGTTTTTGCTATTTATCTTATCATCTTGGGTTTTTGCTTCAAACTATTTTTTTAAGTGTATCCTCAGCATTGGTTTGTATTAATTATTTACTAAGCCCTATTTGTAAAGCCTTTTGCTTGCTCCCTGGGGAAGGCAAACGACTTTGCCACTGGTCCTCTTCTTGTAAAAGGGACAATCTCATTGTGGGGAGGAGGTGTTGGGGAGAACTTCAATTTTTTTTTTTTGCCCTCCCTCTTTTTTTGGTTCCTGTGCTTTTGACTTGATTTTTTTCTCTATTTCCTAAATTTCACTGTGAACCTCAAACTTATCCTCTGACAGTTTTCTCTGGAAACACCAACTCTATCTAAATGACAGAGGATAAATGAATAAGGTGCACTGAGGCTCTGGGAAAAGGGGAAAAGAGACACATCCTTTTCTTAGCCTGTGTTGTCCTTTCTTATCGCTCAGTCCCACTGCCTGTATTATGATCTAAGACTTGAAGGTAACCATCCAGCTACAGGGAGAAGGAATATTCTTTCCTTATCTCATGGCAAGGAATAAGGGTGGCCAGTGAGGGCCAAAAAGACAGTTTCTCTCCCTTTTGCCATCTTTGGATCCAATAATCTTGCTTTTTCCACCTGCCCTTGTTATTTAGTCTGATTAAAGGCAGGGAAAAGCTACATTTGGTGCTCATTCTTCCAAGCCTTTTTGTTTCCTGGATCTTCTCTTCCCTAATAGTGAATTAAAGGCTGTACAATAAACAGCCTAAAGAAAACCAGAGCCTCTTCTTTGAGTTCACTGCTGTTTATCTTTGGAAACTATTATAATGTGTTCCATTCCATCTCACTGCTTTATCTGACTTTTTCTTAAGCAGTCTTCCTTAACATGACGTTGAAAATTCAACCGCTTCATGCTGCTTTCACCTATGACCTACCTACTCGACATCTTTGCAGCATTTGATATGATTGCCTCATTTTATTGAAACACAACTTTCCTTTTCTTCTTCTTCTTTTTTTTTTTTTGCAGCACGTGGGCCTCTCACTGTTGTGGCACCTCCCGTTGCAGAGCACAGGCTCCGGACGCGCAGGCTCAGCGGCCATGGCTCACGGGCTCAGCCGCTCCGCGGCATGTGGGATCTTCCCGGACCGGGGCACGAACCCGCGTCCCCTGCATCGACAGGTGGACTCTCAACCACTGCGCCACCAGGGAAGCCCCCCTTTTCTTCTTTTTTTTTTTAATGTTTATTTATTTTTGGCTGCGCCAGGTCTTAGTTGTGGCACTCGGGCTTTTCGTTGTTGTGGCATGAGGACTTCTTAGTTGTGGCACGCAAACTCTTAGTTGCAGCATGCACGTGGGATCTAGTTCTCCAACCAGGGATGGAACCAGGGTCCCCTGCATTGGGAGTGCGGAGTCCTACCCACTGGACCACCATGAAAAGTCCCAAAACACAACTTTCTTAACTCTACTTTGTTACCACCACTGGGCTGGAAGTTTCTTGAAGGGGGAAAACCTATATGTTATGCATATGTGTGTTCTCAAAACATATGTTGCAGGCAAGCCACCCAAGCTAAATGAAAAACTTCACTTATTCCTAGTGTTATTAGCATTTCAGATTAGTCCAAAGTTTGATTTTCCTGACCTTTCACGACCTTTTTCTTCTCAATGGATCATTATAATCTCATGGCCCCAAATGTTTTCTCGTCACAGCTATCCAGTGGCGGTCACAGACAGGCACGAACTCATCTTAACTTCCACATTCTGCCTAAAAGCTACTGTCTTGTTCTATTTTGCACCTCTACCACTTACCACAGTGCCTGGAAAACAAGAGGCCCTGAACAACTGTCTGTTAAATTGATGGGTGAATTCGGATGCTTGTTCGTGGAGCAATGCTCACTCAATCAGATTGGGGGGGACCCTAGCCAGCTACAGTGACAGCACTAACAAGTATGGTGCCTGTGCTGTAGTCTACATCCTTTGATAGATTTAGTTATTGTCTCCTTCATGATAACTTCCTGTACATCTTGGAGGGAATTGGGCTTGTTCTTTGAAGCAAGGAACAATTTCAGGAATAAAATATACCAATGTGTATTTTATTGAGAGCTGTGTTCTCAAACTTTTTGACCTCAGGATCCTTTCATGTTCTAAAATGTAGTGAGGAGGACCTCAAAGAGCACTTTTTAGGTGGGTGATACCTATCAATACTGGCCACATGAGAAATTAAAACCAAGAAATTTCAAAAATATATATTAACTCACTTAAAAATAACAAAACCATTACAAGTTAACATAAATTGTTATTACAAAAAATAACTATATTCTCCAACACAAAAACAATTAATGAGAATAATAGCATTGTTTTATATTTTTGTAAATCTCTTTAAAAGCTGGCTTAATAGAATATAGCTGGATTCTCATATCTGCTTATTCAATCTGCTGAGATTTTTTTTTTTTTTTTTGCTGTACGCGGGCCTCTCACTGTTGTGGCTTCAATGAACTTTTCAAACTCCTTGATGTTAAAACTCATTCGTCAGGGAGGACCTTCAAGATGGTGGAGAAGTAAGACATGGAGATCACCTTCCCCCCCACAACTACATCAAAAATACATCTACATGTGGAACCACTCCTATAGAACACCTACTGAACGCTGGCAGAAGACCTCAGACTTCCCAAAAGGCAAGAAACTCCACAAGTACCTGGGTACGGAAAAAGAAAAAAGGAAAAACAGAGACAAAAGAATAGGGACAGGACCTGCACCAGTGGGAAGGAGCTGTGAAGGAGGAAAGGTTTCCACACACTAGGAAGCTCCTTCGCGGGCGGAGACTGCGGGTGGCGGAGGGGGACAGCTTCGGAGCCACGGAGGAGAGCACAGCAACAGGGGTGCGGAGGGCAAAGCGAAGAGATTCCCTCACAGAGGATCGGTGCCGACCGGCACTCACCAGCCTGAGAGGCTTGTCTGCTCACCCGCCAGGGCGGGCGGGGCTGGGAGCTGAGGCTCGGGCTTCGGTTGGAGCGCAGGGAGAGGGCTGGGGTTGGCAGCGTAAACACAGCCTGCAGGGGGCTAGTGCGCTACAGCTACCAGGGAGGGAGTCCGGGAGAAAGTCTGGACTTACAGAAGAGGCAAGAGACCATTGTTTCCGGGTTCGCGAGGAGAGGGGATTAAAAGCGCCACTTGAAGGCGCAACAGAAACGGGTGCGAGCCGCGGCTAGCAGCCGGGACCCCACAGACGGGCATGAGATGCTAAGGCCGCTGCTGCCGCCACCAAGAAGCCTGTGTGCGAGCACAGGTCACTATCCACACCTCCCCTCCTGGGAGCCTGTGCAGCCCGCCACTGCAGGGTCCCGTGATCCAGGGACAACTTCCCCGGGAGAACGCACGGCGTGCCTCAGGCTGGTGCAACGTCACAGTGGCCTCTGCCGCCGCAGGCCCGCCCCGCAATCCGTACCCCTCCCTCCCCCCGGCTTGAGTGAGCCAGAGCCCCCGAATCAGCGGCTCCTTTAACTCCGTCCTGTCTGAGCGAAGAACAGACGCCCTCAGGCGACCTACACGCAGAGGCGTGGCCAAATCCAAAGCTGAGCCCCAGGAGCTGTGCGGAAAAAGAAGAGAAAGAGAAATCTCTCCCAGCAGCCTCAGGAGCAGCGGATTAAATCTCCACAATCAGCTTCATGTACCCTGCATCTGTGGAATACCTGAATAGACAACGAATCATCCCAAATTGAGGAGGTGGACTTTGGGAGCAACTGTAGACTTGGGGTTTGCTGTCTGCGACTTATTTGTTTCTAATTTTTATGTTTATCTCAGTATAGATTATAGCACTTATTATCATTGGTGGATTTGTTTATTGGTTTGGTTGCTCTCTTCTTTTTTTTATTTATTTAAATAATTTTTTTCATCTATTATTATTCTCTTTTTCATTTTTTTTTTCTCCCTTTTTTCTGAGCCATGTGGCTGACAGGGTCTTGGTGCTCTGACCCGGTGTCAGGCCTGAGCCTCTGAGGTGGGAGAGCTGAGTTAATGACATTGGACCACCAGTGACCTCCCAGCGCCACGTAATATAAATCAGCGAGAGCTCTCCCACAGATCTCCATCTCAATGCTAAGACCCAGCTCCACCCAACTGCCAGCAAGCTCCAGTGCTGGACGCCCCACGCCAATCAACTAGCAAGACAGGAGCACAACCCTGCCCATTAGCAGAGAGGCTGCCTAAAGCCATACTCAGTTCACAGACACCCCGAAACACACCACCGGATGCGGCCCTGCCCACAAGAAAGACAAGATCCAGCCCCACCCACCAGAACAGAGGCACCAGTCCCCTCTACCAAGAAGCCTACACAAGCCACTGAACCAACCTCAGCCACTGGGGGGCAGACACCAAAAACAACGGAAACTAGGAACCTGCAGCCTGCGAAAAGGAGACCCCAAACACAGGAAATTAAACAAAATGAGAAAACAGAGAAATATGCAGCAGACGAAGGAGCAAGGTAAAAACCCACCAGATCAAACAAATGAAGAGGAAATAGGCAGTCTACCTGAAAAAGAATTCAGAATAATGGTAGTAAAGATGATCCAAAATCTTGGAAATAGAATAGACAAAATGCAAGAAACATTTAACAAGGACCTAGAAGAGCTAAAGAGGAAACAAGCAACAATGAACAACACAATAAATGAAATTAAAAATACTCTAGATGGGATCAATACCAGAATAACTGAGGCAGAAGAACGGATAAGTGACCTGGAAGATAAAATAATCGAAATAACTACTGCAGAGCAGAATAAAGAAAAAAGAATGAAAAGAATTGAGAACAGTCTCAGAACTCTGGGACAACATTAAATGCACCAACATTCAAATTATAGGGGTCCCAGAAGAAGAAGAGAAAAAGAAAGGGTCTGAGAAAATATTTGAAGAGATTATGGTTGAAAACTTCCCTAACATGGGAAAGGAAATAGTCAATCAAGCCCAAGAAGGGCAGAGAGTCCCATACAGGATAAATCCAATGAGAAACAAGCCAAGACACATATTAATAAAACTATCAAAAATTAAATAAAAGAAAAAATATTAAAAGCAGCAAGGGAAAAGCAACAAATAACATACAGGGGAAACCCCATAAGGTTAACAGCTGATCTTTCAGCAGAAACTCTGCAAGCTAGAAGGGAGTGGCAGGACATATTTAAAGTGATGAAAGGGAAAAACATACAACCAAGATTACTCTACCCAGCAAGGATCTCATTCAGATTCGATGGAGAAATTAAAACCTTTACAGACAAGCAAAAGCTAAGAGAATTCAGCACCACCAAACCAGCTTTACAACAAATGCTAAAGGAACTTCTCTGAGCGAGAAACACAAGAGAAGGAAGAGACATACAAAAACAAACTCAAAACAATTAAGAAAATGGTAATAGGAACATACAAATTGATAATTACTTAAATGTAAATGGATTAAATGCTCCAACCAAAAGACACAGACTGGCTGAATGGATAAAAAACAAGACCTGTATACATGCTGTCTAAAGAAACCCACTTCAGACCTAGGGACACATACAGACTGAATGTGATGGGATGGAAAAAGATATTCCATGCAAATGGAAATCAGAAGAAAGCTGGAGTAGCAATTCTCATATCAGACAAAATAGACTTTAAGATAAAGACTATTACAAGAGACAAGGAAGGACACTACATAATGATCAAGGGATCAATCCAGAAGAAGATATAACAATGGTAAATATTTATGTACCCAACATAGGAGCACCACAATACATAAGGCAAATGCTAACAGCCATAAAAGGGGAAATCGACAGTAACACAATCATAATAGGGGACTTTAACACCCCACTTTCACCAATGGACAGATCATCCAAAATGGAAATAAATAAGGAAACACAAGCTTTAAATGATACATTAAACAAGATGGACTTAATTGATATTTATAGGACATTCCATCCAAAAACAACAGAATAAACTTTCTTCTCAAGTGCTCATGGAACATTCTCCAGGATAGATCATATCTTGAGTCACAAATCAAGCCTTGGTAAATTGAAGAAAATTGAAATTGTATCAAGTATCTTTTCTGACCACAGCGCTGTGAGACTAGATATCAATTACAGGAAAAAACTGTAAAAAATACAAACACATGGAGGCTAAACAATATGCTACTAAATAACCAAGAGATCACTGAAGAAATTAAAGAGGAAATAAAAAAATACCTCGAAACAATGACAATGAAAACACGATGACCCAAAACCTATGCGATGCAGCAAAAGCAGTTCTAAGAGGGAAGTTTAGAGCAAAACAATCCTACCTCAAGAAACAAGAAACATCTCAAATCAACAACCTAACCTTACACCTAAAGCAATCAGAGAAAGAAGAACAGAAAAAACCCTAAGTTAGCAGAAGGAAAGAAATCATAAAGATCAGATCAGAAATAAATGAAACAGAAATGAAGGAAGCAATAGCAAAGATCAGTAAAACTAAAAGCTGGTTCTTTGAGAAGTTAAACAAAATTGATAAACCATTAGCCAGACTTACCAAGAAATAAAAGCGAGAAAACTCAAATCAACAGAATTAGAAAGGAAAATGGAGAAGTAAAAACTGACACTGCAGAAGTACAAAGGATCATGAGATATTACTATAAGCAACTATATGCCAATAAAATGGACAACGTGGAAGAAATGGACAAATTCTTAGAAAATCAAAACCTTCCAAGACTGAACCAAGAAGATACAGAAAATATAAACAGACAAATCACAAGCACTGAAGTTGAAACTGTGATTAAAAATCTTCCAACAAACAAAAGCCCAGGAGCAGACAGATTCACAGGCGAATTCTATCAAACATTTAGAGAGGAACTAACACCTATCCTTCTCAAACTCGTGCAAAATATAGCAGAGGGAGGAACATTCCCAAACTCATTCTACGAGGTCACCATCACCCTAATATCAAAACCAGACTAAGACATCACAAAAAAAGAAAATTACAGGCCAATATCACTGATGAACATAGATGTAAAAATCCTCAACAAAATACTAGAAAACAGAATCCAACAGCACATTAAAAGGATCCTACACCATGATCAAGTGGGGTTTATCCCAGGAATGCAAGGTTTCTTCAAGATATGCAAGTCAATCAATGTGATAAACCATCTTAACAAATTGAAGGATAGAAACCATATGATAATCTGAATAGATGCAGAAAAAGCTTTCGACAAAGTTCAACACCAATTTATGATAAAAACCCTCCAGAAAGTAGGCATAGAGGGAACTTACCTCAACATAATAAAGACTATATATGAGAAACCCACAGCCAACATCGTTCTCAATGGGGAAAAACTGAAACCATTTCCTCTAAGATCAAGGAAAAGACAAGGTTGCCCACTCTCACCGCTGTTATTCAACATATTTCTGGAAGTTTTAGCCAAAGCAATCAAAGGAGAAAGAGAAATAAAAGGAATCCAAATCAGAAAAGAAGAAGTAAAATTGTCATTGTTTGCAGATGACATGATACTATACATAGAGAATGCTAAAGATGCTACCAGAAAACTACTAGAGCTAATCAATGGATTTGGTAAAGTAGCAGCATACTAAATTAATGCACAGAAATGTCTTGCATTCCTATACACTAATGATGAAAAATTTGAAAAAGAAATTAAGGAAACACTCCCATTTACCACTGCAACAAAAAGAATAAAATACCTAGGAATAAACCTACCTAAGGAGACAAACTACCTGTATACAGAAAACTATAAGACAGTGATGAAAGAAATTAGAAACGACACAAACAGATGGAGAGATATACCATGTTCTTGGATTGGAAGAATCAATATTGTGAAAATGATTATACTACATAAAACAATCTACATATTCAATGCAATCTCTATCAAACTACCAATGGCATTCTTCACAGAACTAGAACAAAAAATTGCACAATTTGTATGGAAACACAAAAGACCCCGAATAGCCAAAGCAATCTTGAGAAAGAAAAACGGAGCTGGAGGAATCAGGCTCCCAGACTTCAGACTATATTACAAAGCTACAGTAATCAAGACAGTATGGTACTGGCACAAAAACAGAAATATAGATCAATGGAACAGGATAGAAAGCCCAGATAAACCCACACACATATGGTCACCGTATCTTTGATAAACAATGCAAGAATATACAATGGAGAAAAGACAGCCTCTTCAATAAGTGGTGCTGGGAAAACTGGACAGCTACCTGTAAAAGAATGAAATTAGAACACTCCCTAACACAGTATACAAAAATAAACTCAAAATGAATAAAGACCTACATGTAAGGCCAGACACTATAAAACTCTTAGAGGAAAACATAGGCAGAACACTTTATTACATAAATCACAGCAAAATCCCTTTTACCCACCTCCTAGAGTAATGGAAATAACAACAAAAATAAACAAATGGTCGGGCTTCCCTGGTGGCGCAGTGGTTGGGAGTCCGCCTGCCAATGCAGGGGACACGGGTTCGTGCCCCGGTCCGGGAAGGTCCCACATGCCGCGGAGCGGCTGGGCCCGTGAGCCATGGCCGCTGAGCCTGCGCGTCCGGAGCCTGTGCTCCGCGACGGGAGAGGCCACAGCAGTGAGAGACCCGCGTACCACAAAAAAAAATAAATAAATAAAAAATAAAAAAAAAATAAACAAATGGTACCTAATGAAACTTAAAAGCCTTTGCACAGCAAAGGAAACCATAAACAAGATGGAAAGACAACCTTCAGAATGTGAGAAAATATTTGCAAATGAAGCAACTGCCAAAGGATTAATCTCCAAAATATACAAGCAGCTCATGCTGCTCAATATCAAAAAAACAAATAACCCAATCCAAAAATGGGCAGAAGACCTAAATAGACATTTCTCCAAAGAAGATATACAGATTGCCAACAAACATATGAAAGGATGTTCAACATCACTAATCATTAGAGAAATGCAAATCAAAACTACAATGAGGTATCACCTCACACCAATCAGTATGGCCATCATCAAAAAATCTACAAACAGGGGGCTTCCCTGGTGGCGCAGTGGTTGAGAGTCTGCCTCCCGATGCAGGGGACATGGGTTCGTGCCCCGGTCCGGGAAGATCCCACATGGCACGGAGCGGCTAGGCCCGTGAGCCATGGCCGCTGAGCCTGTGCGTCCGGAGCCTGTGCTCTGCAACGGGAGAGCCCACAACAGTGAGAGGCCCGCGTACCGCAAAAAAAAAAAAAAAAAGTCCACAAACAATAAATGCTGGAGAGGGTGTGGAGAAAAGGGAACCCTCTGGCACTGTTGGTGGGAAAGTTAATTGATACAGCCACTATGGAGAACAGTATAGAGGTTCCTTAAAAAACTAAAAATAGAACTACCATACGACCCAGCAATCCCACTACTGGGTATATACCCTGAGAAAGCCATAATTCAAAAGGAATCATGTACCACAATGTTCATTGCAGCTCTATTTACAGTAGCCAGGATATGGAAGCAACCTAAGTGTCCATCGTCATATGAATGGATAAAGAAGATGTGTCACATATATACTATGGAATATTACTTAGCCATAAAAAAAACCGAAATTGAACTATTTGCAGTGAGGTGGAAGGACCTAGAGTCTGTCATACGGAGTGAAGTAAGTCAGAAAAACAAATGCCATATGCTAACACCTATATATGGAATCTAAAAAAAAAAAAAATGATTCTCATGAACCTAGGGGCAGGACAGTAATAAAAACGGAGACCTAGAAAATGGACTTGAGGACACGGGGAGAGGGAAGGGTAAGCTGGGATGAAGTGAGAGAGTAGCATTGACATATATACACTATCAAATGTAAAACAAATAGCTAGTGGGAAGCAGCTGCATAGCACAGGGAGATCAGTTCGGTGCTTTGTGACCACCTAGAGGGGTGGGATAGGGAGAGTGGGAGGGAGATGCAAGAGGGAGGGGATATGGGGATATATGTATACATATGGCTGATTCACTGTTATACAGCAGAAGCTTACAGAACATTGTAAAACAATGATACTCCAATAAAGATGTTAAAAAAAACAACAACTCATTCGTCCATCTTTCACTTTGAATGGATCTTTTATCTGTGCATGATTTATAAAAACATGTGTTGGTCATCTGGAAAATACTGGATCACTTAGTTATGGAGATCTTCCAAATGTTACAAATCATACCTAAAAATCACATTCATTAATATCACAACTGCTTTCATCAGAAAATTTTTTAAGTAATTGGAGGCTATCCAACTCATGGTGGTGGACACAAATTTTCCAAAATTCTATTCCTCACTTGAAAGTTTGAATTTTATTTGTGGCAGCAAATATTATAGTTGTTTGCCTTGAGATGTCAAGTTCGCTTCAATCATTTTGAGAAAGTATCTTCCACATAGTCAAGTCTGAATAATCAGTTGTTTTATTCAATTAAAAATGGTATGTTATGATAAAGTGGCTAATTCAACTTTCAACTCCAATAAGGATTTCCCTTGAGACACCCACTGTACTTTGAATTCAGCAGAAGTGCTTTATGTATTCTTCCCTTTCATCACACTGTATATTATTACAATACGTAGTCAAAGGTCGAGAGCTATTAACATAATAATTTTTACTGATTCAATGAGGACATTAGATGAAACTGGCTTTTTTCTTCCTTTAAGTTGTAAAAGTGTGCCAATGAAGAATACTGTACAGTAGAATTTGGTGCCTCTATTTTGATTCACGCTAAGATGACTTACCCACCATTGCTTTTGTACCATCAGTGAAAAAGGCAAAAAAATATCTTAGCATTAAAAATTAGTTTTGATCTTGTGGACCCCCTAAAAATGTTTAGGTGACTGGTGTTCCATGAGTCACACTTTGAGAACCACTGAGGTAGAGGCTCACTGTTCCTTCCTTTATCTATGGCTCACCTTGAAAAAGCAAAGGCCTGGGCACTTAATCATGAGATTCTCCGAGTCCTTGGCTGAGTTGTTTCATTGGCATCATTCTCTTAATATGGAAAATAAAGACAAACTGAGGAATCTAAGAAACTTAAGTATTATCTACTGCTTCCTAATACTGGTACAGCCTAGTTAAGACGGACTGTCAGAGAAACAAACAGTCAAGATGAAACAGACTTTCAGCATTATAACTCTACTCAACGTACTTAACCTCTTTTGGGTAAGTGTGTGTATGTGCTCGTGTATGTACATGCCCTTATATGTACGTACATATATAATACATATAAATGTATGCAGACATACGTATAATACACACACAGATGTATAATACACATACACATAGACTTTATTGTTTTTACACATCACAAGGCTCAAAGCCAATATCTAGCACAGATTTAATCCTTGGAATTATTTTTGATGCAAAAAAAAAGGAGGAAGTAAAGGAGAAGTTGACTTAAAAACGCCAAAACTAAACAGAGGGTAGATGAACCTTGTGCTTGCTTAATTGAAAAACAATTTTGTATTCTTTCACAAATTTCAGCATCTCTTAAAGTTGTGTATTACAGTGATGACACAATTTCTCTTTCACTATTATTGTAGTTTCCACACGATTTGTGACCATTTCAAGCTGAAGAAGCCACTTCTGAATAAACTGCTGAGTTTATAGTTTTTTCCCCTAAAGATCAATTAGGATAATTATACTTATATTTAATTTTTTTTTCTATTTTAGAAATATAAATGGTTATCTTTATATTTCTTCCAGCTCTAATTTCCAACCATTATGTAAGATTTTAGCTTACCTAATAATGTCTTTGGAAACATGGCATTTCACATTCAATCAAGAGATTCTGGTATCCTATACCAAGGTGAGGGGGGGCTAGGATGAATTGGTAGATTGGGATTGACATATATACACTATTGATACTCTGTATAAAATTGAAAACTAATGAGAACCTACTGTATACCACAGGGAACTCAATGCTCTGTGGTGACCTAAATGGGAAGGAAATCCAAAAAAGAGGGGATATATGTATACGTATAGCTGTTTCACTTTGCTGTACAGTAGAAACTAAGACAACATTGTAAAGCAACTATACTCCAATAAAAATTTTTTTAAAAATTTTTAAAAAAGAAATTCTGGTATCCTAATTAAAGATATATAAACTTTTATATTATGTTATATATTTGCCTCTGTATCCTTTTGCAGAAATCTATTTGCATTACTTTTATTAAAAATACTTATTACCAAAAGTCATTTTAATGGCCTCATTGTCTATAAAATTTTACCTCTCAAAAATATCACATAATATAATCCTTTGGTAAAGAATATTGGTAAAGTTAGTTGCAAACTCAGAGTTTTTTATTTCTTTCATTTATCTGGTTCTTCCTGAAACAATCTGTCTTCCTCCCTCTCAGGAGAAGTTTAATATCTTCTCCAGAATTAATTACAGAACAAATTCTACTCTATTTGTTAACCCATGACTTTAAGAATACCAAACATATTCTACTTTGATTCAAATCTGATTGCTAACACTGTTTTCCAACGGCTATCAGGTGGGTATATATGGCTAACAGTGCTTTGTTCCACATTTTTCTGGCAGATGGAGAATGGCATCACCTTTAGACAGTACAATCATATACCACTCAAGGAAACAAGGGCCAATTCCAAGTGATAATAGTAATCATATCAGTAACATAGTGAGTGTCCCCTTACAAAAATGAATTTTAAAAATTCAGTAATTCCTGAGCATCAAGTGTGAATTCTACAGAAAAGAAACCCACATATATTATTCATCTACGTGGCTAAATCTAATGGTCAATTCTCAGCCCTCACCTTACCTGCTCTATCTTCAGCATTTGGCATAAAGTGACCATTCTCTACTTGGCTTTCAGGATGTCACAGCCTTTAGGTTTTCCTCCTGTTTTCCATGCTGTTCCTTCTTTAACTACTTGTCTGCTACCTCATCTTCCCCCTGACCTCTGACTTTGGTGTGCCCAATGCTTAGTCTTCGATGCAGTTCTCTCCCCTAACTCACTCCCCTGTGAGCATAGTGCTTTAAATGGCAGACCCAACTGCCTACTCGGTATCTCCATCTGGACATCCAGCAGACACATGAAACTCACTACGTGCCACACTAACTCCAGTTCCATTCCCTTATCTCCACCTCTCCCATCCCTGGCAAAGCCCTGTTGCTCTTGCAACTTTTCCCCCTTGATGGCAACTCCATCTTTCCAGGTGCTCAGACCAACGTTTCTGGAGTTATCTGTGAGTCTTCTTTGTCTCTTACATCCCACATCCCATCTGTCAAAAAATACTTATATTCCTTATTGTCTGTCCCCCCTAAAAGAATGAAAGTTTCTTGAGGACAGGAACTTTCTTTTCAATTCTATTTTGTATTTTGACGTGTCCCTGTACCTAGAAAATAATGCTTGGCATAGAGTAGGCACTCAATATTTGCTGAATAAATCAGTGAATAACTAGTAATTTTAATAAAGATAGGGGGTGCAATTGCCTTTCGTTTTGGAAAGAATGATTATGAAAGCAAAGCGTGTGTCTGAGTAATGTCATGGGAGGAAGATCCCACAGTGCAGGGCCGGGACATTGGCAGAGCCAAGGCCAGTGCAGAAAAGCAGTGTAAAAGAGGAAGGGCACAGAAATACCATGATTTATTTATGGGTCCTTCTCAGTGGTACCAATCAAAATAAAGTCATCAGAACATGCTCCAAACATCAATTATAAAACAAATTACGTTTCCTCTAGCAGCGCAAAGATGGAAATAAAAAACAGGACAAAAGCCGAAGTTTCTAATTTTATAAAAATATCTTTCTTTCTTAGGAGAGTGTGACTCTGGATTGTGTTTTACTCTGTAGTTGTGGTATATGTGACAAAATTATTTTTAGAAAAATCCACTATAGAAGACCATAATTATATGGTTCTATAGACATATACTTAATTTAAAGAAACTCATAAATGGGTTATAACAGTTCAGAACCCCAAAGGCACTTTCAGAAGTCATCCACTCCATAACTGTCATTTTATGAGTGAACAACCTGAACCAAGAGAGATTATGTGACTTACCCAAGGAACACAGCTAGCGGTGAGCCTTGACTTCTGGTCAAATCTTACCTCTTACTATACGGCTCCTGGTTAACTACATCATGCTGATCTGAATGTACAGAATCTAAAATATACTAGGAAACAAATGGTTTAAATAGAATTTCTCTTTTCATGTCCTTCTTTGAAAATAAAATGAAAAATAAACTATTATTAATACATTTAAATGATTCTTAAGCTATAGTGCTCTTATAGTCCCACAAATGAGAACTTTAGACTCAGAAGGAATCACGAGGCAAGTTGAACTTGCAACCCAGTGGATACTTCTGTACTATCATCTCCTTGAATATTTCCGCTATGCCGTGTGTTAAATTAATGGCCCAATCACATTATTTGAAAAGTATTCAAAATGAGCTTAACCTGTTTTTCTAAGACAGGTGGGGAACAAAAATCATGCCTACCTGGCAATTTTAGTTATCTTTTAATCAGTAAAGATAGAATACCTCTTTCTCATTATACCCTTCCCATATTTAAAGAAAACCCCTTTAGTCACCGTGCTTCAGGTCACACATCTCAAGGCTGCTGCTTTACATACTAGTTTCCACAGTTATCTTTAACATAGTCATAAGCTTTTTTAAAAAAATTAATTTAATTTTTTATACGGCAGGTCCTTATTAGTTATCTATTTTATACATATTAGTGTATAGATGTCAATCCCAATCTCCCAATTCATCCCACCACCACCAAAAATTTGTTATGTACTATTATCAGTAGCTGATTTTTCTCTCTCACAAGCATAATTCATTTACTCATGCACTTGCTATAAATAATTATAGCATTATAATAAATATGTATTAAAATGTATATTAAAATGTACATTAAAAATATATATTTTAAGATATGTCACGCACCGTGCTAGGTGCTGGTGGAATGGAAGCGAACAAAATAGACAAAGTGCCTGCCTCACCCCTGTGTACTCTACTAGGAGAATGTGCCTGAAAGAAATTCCTATAAAAGCATGAATTGTAACTGCTCTTCTTTGTACATGTGATTGATTATTGTTTCTGGTGCCAATGGTGCATTTAAAGAGGTTGTTGTTTTCATTTCATTGAGGACAAGGTTTATATCTTGTTTAACTTTGTATCTTCTAGAAAATAGCACAATGCCTTAGAATAGACCCTCAATACATATTTGTTAAATTCAAAGAGGCCTAAACATATACACACCCAACTGAGCATTTTGTAGTAAAGACCAAATTCTTCTATTATGTTATTATCCTCTGTTATAGTTTGATACTACAATAAATAAGAGAGTAACTATTACCACACAGCTTCACACTGTAAATAGTGATTATTCAAAGAACATCCACTACTGAAGAGACAGTTTGAGAAGAGGACAAGAGTCAGGAATAATTTATAATTTCAAAGTTAAGGGTCATTGAATTTTTTTTTTTTTTTTTTTTGCCGTACGCGGGCCTCTCACTGTTGTGGCCTCTCCCGTTGCGGAGCACAGGCTCCGGACGCGCAGGCTCAGCGGCCATGGCTCACGGGCCCAGCCGCTCCGTGGCACGTGGGATCTTCCCGGACTGGGGCACGAACCCGTGTCCCCTGCATAGGCAGGTGGACTCTCAACCACTGCAAAACCAGGGAAGCCCGGGTCACTGAAATTTCAATGTACAATGTCTGTCACCAGTTATAAAAAGGGTGTGTCATTCGATGACGACTTCTTAGGCACCAACCTGTACCCAATGGCCACATTTTGTGACTCCCTTATCAAAACATTACCCTATTAAGAAACAAGTGGCAGAAAACAGATCCAAACAAAGAAGTGTTATTTATAATATAATGGTCTGGAATACTGCATTTATAAATCTTAGTGAGATCTTGATTTCTTTAGAATTTTTGTCAAAGAGCTTCAGCTACATGTATATGACACTAATAATTACGTAATGCTTATTCTATACATTTTAAGTAAATTTCAACTCAGAAATCTTTTTGAGAATGAGGCTAAATTGTGATCTAATCGTTTTTTAAACCCTGACCATAAAAGATTATCATAAAATCATAAAATGTTACTCATTCCCTCAGCTCTCTGCACCCCATTGGTCTTCTTGGTCACCTCTTCATTCCACACTGTTTCTACCTCCTTTAAACCAGGAACAATCTTCCAGGAATTAGTGGATACTCAACCCCCCTCCCCCCAACCCCATAAGATTCTAAACTCTTGAAAAGACTGTGTGTTTCCCCTTATGTGATTTAGACGAGGTTTCGGTTCTTACCAGTCTTCACATCCAAAGACTAAGTCTAGATTTCAATTTAGTAAATCTGTAATGATTGTTTTGAAGATGATTTATTTCTTCCTTTAATGGACAAAAAAAGACTGAGGCTTATCTTTAGTCCAGTTTTCCCCCTTGAACAAAGAGAGCATAATAGTTCTAAGCAGCTGACACACCATGAATATACAGTGCAGGCCGGAAGATTTAAACAAGTGCAGGAAGCCATCTACCTGGAAGGCAACTTTCTTTCTGAGGAAGGGACAGGGAGGAGAGGTAGGTGGAGAAGACGGGAATATTCCTGCTCTCTAGAACATTAAAACTAAAAAGTTTTTGTGTTTTTTTTTTGCGGTACGCAGGCCTCTCACTGTTGTGGCCTCTCCCGTTGCGGAGCACAGGCTCCGGACGCGCAGGCTCAGCGGCCATGGCTCACGGGCCCAGCCGCTCCGCGGCATGTGGGATCTTCCCGGACCGGGGCACGAACCCGTGTCCCCTGCATCGGCAGGCGGACTCTCAACCACTGCGCCACCAGGGAAGCCCTAAAAAGTTTTTTGTTTATTTTTCACAAAATAGAGCAGTCTGAAAAGGCAGGGATCACCTTTTCTTTCATATTGCATGCTATGGGGCCTAAAATGCTCAATAGTTTGTTGAATCGAATTCCTAATGATTCTGTGGGGGGAACGTTGCCTTTTCTGTTCCAACAGAAAGTTTGGTGTGTTTTACAAACACTTTTTCACACACATAAGTAGACTGGTATGTATGAAAACAGAGCACCAACCAAAAGAGTGACAGGGAAGTTAAAGCAACTTGTTATCAAAACTTTGCTACTAAGCTTTCTTTTTCAATGGGGTAAAATTTCAAATTTCCAGCCGTGTTAAATACAGTAGGAGACAAAAGTAACCCTCCTCAGGAAACAAGAGATTGGCGGTTAAAGTGAGAGATTGAAAGACTAATGGATTTATAGTATGACTATTTTTATCATCCTTTAACTCATCTTTATAAGAATCTGACATTCACAATTTCTCTTTTAAGATCAGGGACCATGGTAGGGTTGTTAATAGCAGAAAAATATTAAATGCTGAATAAATTTCTTTGGGGCTTTTCAAGAAGGTTATTCTCAAGAAGTTAGCTCTTGGTCTGTCTTTTCTGTTGGCTGTGCTCGGTAAAATCCATGATGGAAGGAAGAAGTTCAGATCCTCCAGTCTCCAAGAAAAAGAAAAAAAAACTACAGGAGAAAATCAACAATGACCAGAATTTTACTGTCAGAATATTAAAACTGACATGAATGTACCTGAAAATTGGAATATTAGGTTTTTGTCCATCCAACCAATAAATATTTAACGCAGGTCTTTGTGCCTAAAAGAAAAATATTTGTTGGGTTTGGCTCTAAAGTTAACATATTGATTTAATGGCCCATCTCTTCCAAGTTAGACATTATATGAGCTCCCTCTTCCAACTCTTATTTTCTCACAGCAAAGCTAAATAAAATCTAACATGATGATATTCAGTTCTCCTAGAGTCTCACATCCTAAAGGCTGGCAAAGGGCATAAGAAGCTTCCGTATATGAAGGCTCCAGGAGAACATGGTCAAAGCCTACTTGCCTCTCACACCTAGACTGTGCCAAGAATCTAAATGAAAAAATCCTTGGAAAATATAAATCAATTCATTAAAATACATCTGTTTCTGAAGATAATTATTCTTTTCCAAAAACACATAATAAGACCCTATTTCCCGCCCTCCAGAAAAAGGAAAGAAACTAGGTGATGCACATGATTGCAAAGGTTGAGTGATCTCTGGGGCTCTCATAAAGTCACTACAAAGGAGATACAAGCAATAGTAGCAGGTCCTTGTGGTGCTAACCCTACGATAGGAATGTTCTTTCAATCTCTCCTCACTTTTCAGACTCCTATGTACCCTGCAGAGCTTGGCTTTAGTACCACTTACTCAGAGAAGCTGTCCTTGATCTCACTGACTAGGGCAAATCCAACACTGCAGGCTCTCACAGCACTGTGGAGCTCTCTTGGTTGTCCCTGTCATAGACACCATTTTCCATTCATTTGTGTGGTTCTGGGTGAATGTTGGTCTCCATTGTCTTCCCAACACCTAACAGTCTTGGCACATAACAGGTGCTCAATATATATTAATCAAACAAATTAATAATTCATTCAAAACAAAGTTCCAAGAACAGTTCCAAAAACAGTTCCAAGTGTGAGATCTCAGACTTATTAATTTGAATACGTTGTCAGCAAAAAGAAAATAGAGGGAAAAATTTAGAGCCCATCAGCTAACTTGGAATAAGACCCCAAACAGTGCCATCTTTATAGACAAACTGTATAGCAATATTTTGAAATTGTTTACTTGCAGTTGCTATTATTAGTAAGAAAGATGGCTTGGGGCCAGATGAGGTCTTCCTGAGAAAACTATTTCAAAGATATTGAGCTCTGCCAAATGTATTTTTAAATGGTTCAAAGACCTAGAAGACAAGATACTAAAGCCCAGTAATATATCAACTTGCATGGTGACATCCAGTTATCTAAAGCAGTTTTATTCAACAGCTTCATCAGTAGGATGAAAAGGCAGATTGAGGATGCTTGAAAGGAATAAAACTGATTCAAGAGTTGTTAAATTGGGAGGTTTTAATTATTAATCACAAATACTGAAAAACTATGCAGAAAGGTAACAGACATTTAAAAACAGATTTAGAAGGAAAAAGTGAGGAAGAAACAAGTAAAATTTCTTTTTAAAAGTCGAACATTTCAAAGCTGAGAGATCCTTGGAAGTTCTGAAGTAAAATGGGATTTAGGAACGAGTGAATAATCTTTTGGGTGGCTTACGGCCAAGGGAAAAGACAAGGTTTACGGAACAACTGTGGGGATTTATTTGTTTTTACTTATCCTGTAATGTTTAATCCTATTTCAGATGACCCATGTTAAAAACTTAACAGACCAATGTTGTAGGGCCCTAAAAATTGGTTATACAGACATAAGTTAAAATTGTTTCTGGAAAAACAAAGTAAATGTCTACTCAACAAAGGAACAGAAATTGGTAAGAGATAAGTTGGTTCATTTCTACTCAATGTTCTTAGATATGAAAAGTGTTGGTATTCTTGTGGGAAAGAAGTGTGACCTAGGGAAATGAGGTGTAGAAGGCCAGGATTTTGATTCATCCTTGGTCTTTCCTTTCTGGAGGCTGAGAGAGGGATATATTATCATTAGAGATAGCTACTCTAGAGGCACAAAGTTTTTCAAGGATAGATTCGGTACCATTGAAAAGCTCTATATTCCTAGCACCTACCACGGTGCCTGGCAGCTTTATTCATTCTTTCTACAAGTACTAGAGTAGCTTTTATCTGCAAGGTATTGAGCTCACTAATGTGGATATACCAATGATTAAGACAGATATAACTCCTGTCCTTATGAACCTTATATCATGATGAAAAGACATAGTAAATAACGACACACAACCATTTAATCACAATTGTGACAGGTGTGATGAAGTGGAAGTTTTGGGTACTCTGGTAGTATACTGTAAGTCCCCTACATACGAACCTTCAGGTTGCAAACTTTCAAAGGTACAAACGTGTTTGCATGTCCAATCACGTAAGTTAGTTCACGTGTCTGGCGTACACTGTCACGTGCGTGCATCCTCTACAAGTGGTTGTGTTTTTGTGTACTTACATTGTGTAGCTTACTGATGAAGACCTGATGGAATTGGAAGCCCAGAAAAAGGACGAAGAGAGACAAGAGGCAGAAGTAGTAACTGAAGAACTGAAGAGGTTCACGATGCAGGAGATGGCAAGGGGATTTTCTTTATTTGAGAAGGTACTGTTAGTTTTTGAGGCACAGGACCCGAACGTAGAACGGTACACGAAGGTTGCGGCAGCCGTTCGGAATGCAATCCAGTGCTACCGTGTCATCCATGATGAGATAAAAAGAGCTCCTACCCAGATATCACTGGGTCATTTTTTCAAGAGGGTAGATAGAACTGAATCCAGCAAGGAACCAGAACCTGCGCCATCAACGTCAAGCATGAGTGAAATTGCAGCTTGCCCTCCGTCCCCTATTGCTGACGATCCTTCAGCTCTACCACCTCCCACCTCCTCTCCCTCCTCCAGTCAGTAACTCTTCTTGCCTGTTCACTCGATGCCAGATGCTGTACTGTACTACTGTACTTTTCCAGGAACTGTACTGTAAGATTAAAAATGTTTTATTTTTTGTGTTTGTTTTTTTATGTATTACTTGTGTGAAAAGTATTATAAACCTATTACAGCACAGTACCATATAGCCGATTGTGTTAGTTGGGGACCCTGGCTAACTTTGTTGGACTTACCAACAAACTGGACTTATGAATGTGCTCTCAGAACAGAACTCGTTCGTATGTAGGGGACTTACTATACTGAGGTACCTGAGCTACAGGGGGTTTAGGAAGTGATGCCTACATGAAAATAGGAAGTATAGGTAGGAATAGTTACTTTGATAAAGTTGGAGCCCAGGACCAGGAGAACATTCTGGGCAGAATGAAAGGGCTGAAATGTGACGGCTTTTGGTTTCCCCTTTGAAACATATCATTTTGCCCTCCATCACTCATTAGAAAGGTTTTGGTTCTGTTTATTCGAATAAGGTTGGACTTGATATCTTCTGTCTCTGGAGACATGAGGGAAGGGGTAGCCTGAGCTCGTTCAGATTCCATGAGACAGAGGGTGCCTCAAGTTACATGTTCTTAGACTGAAAGGACAAAAAGTCACCGGGACTCACCAGCAGTCTTTTTCTAAGGTGGCAGCTATGAGGGCCAAAGGCTGCTCTTCTCTCCTGCATCCGTCCAAATGTGTACCAGCCTGCAGAGTAGTCATCTCACTCAGAATCTGTCTAGAATTCCTCCTTCGGAACTGACTTCTGAGTTACACACAGGAAATTCAGTCTTTGGTCAGAGGACAGTCTCCTTTAGTCTGTTTTATTTATGTTTTTTTCTTTTCCTCCCTTGGGTAGAACCTTCTTCCTTCCATTTCTTTCTTCCTCTTTCCCTTCCTCTTTCCTCCATCCCTCCCATTCTTCCTCTTTCAACATTTGTTATCCAACCACTCTGTGTCAAGTACTGGGGATAAAAGATAAATAAAAAGTGATAGTTGACTATGTGGGCAGCAGATCTATAAGCAAGGAGACTCAAAATGTGTTATCCCTTCTTTTTGCTTCTCATCTATTTGTATGGATTCAAACCCAAAGGGTTTATGTGAGCCAGACCAGCACTAGGAAAGAAGCACACCAACTAGCCCTTTAACCTCTGCAGGCAGTTTGCCAAGAGCCCTGTCAGAGAAGGACAGAGATATAAAAGCAAGCATGAAATTGTCCTGGGATGAAGTAAAAATAAAAATGGGAATAGGGGCTTCCTTGGTGGCGCAGTGGTTAAGAATCTGCCTGCCAATGCAGCAGACACGGGTTCGAGCCCTCGTCTGGGAAGATCCCACATGCTGCAGAGCAACTAAGCCCATGCGCCATGACTACTGAGCCTGTGCACCTAGAGCCTGTGCACCGCAACGAAGAGTAGCCCCTGCTCGCCGCAACTAGAGAAAGCTTGTGCGCAGCAACAAAGACCCAAATGCAGCCAAAAATAAATAAATAAAATAAAATAAAAAATAGAAATAAATAGGTACCTTAACTTTCACAATCTGAACTGGAATAGACTGGGATAGATTTTTTGTTACACAAACTCTTGCAACTTGCTATTCAAAACCCAAGAACCAAATAAATTTGGATAAGAGAGACTATTTATTCAGTATTTCCATCCATTATTTCTTTTTGTAATTGAGATATAACTGACATATAACATTGTATTATTTTTAACTGTACAACATAATGATTTGACATACTATATATTGTGAAATGATTACCAGAACAAGTTTAGTTAATATCCATCACCACACAGTTACAAATTTTTTTCTTATGATGAGAACTTTTAAGATCTACTCTCTTAGCAACTTTCTAATATACAATACAGCATTGTTAACTATAGTCATCATGTTGTCCATTACATCCCCAGAATTCATTTATCTTATAACTGGAAGTTTGTACCTTTCAACCGCCTTCACCCATTTCAGCCATGACCCCCATGCCCACCCCCCCACCCAGCCTCTGGTAACCACCAGTCTCTTCTCTGTATCTATGAGTTTTTTTGTTTGTTTTAAGATTCCACATACAAGTGAGATCACATAGTATTTGTCTTTCTCTGTCTCACTTATTTTACCTAGCATAATGCCCTCAAAGTCCATCCATGTTGTTGAAAATGGCAGGATTTCCTCCTTTTTCATGACTCAGTAATATTCCATTGTATACAGACACCACGTTTACTTTATTCATTCATCCATCAGAGGACACTTCAGTTGTTTCTATGTTTTGGCTGTTGTAAATAATGCTGCAATGAACATGGGGGTGCACACATCTTTTCCAGTTAGTGTTTTTGTTTCCTTTGGATAAATGCACAGAAGTGGAATTGCTAGATCATGTGGTGGTTCTATTTTTAATTTTTTGAGGAAACACCACACTGTTTTCTATAGTGGCTACACCAATTTACATTCCTACCAACAGTGCACAAGGGTTCCCCTTTTTCTATATCCTCACCAACACTTGTTATTTCTTCTTTTTGATGATAGCCATTGATTTGCATTTCCCTGATGATTAGTGACGTTGAGCACATTTTCATGTGCTTGTTGGCGATTTGTATGTCTTCTTTGGAAAAATATCTATTCAAATCCTCTGCCTATTTTTAAAAATTGGATTGTTTGGGTTTTTTATTTTCCTATTGAGTTGCATGAGTTCTTCATATTTTTTGGATATTAACCATTTATCAGATATATGACTTGCAAATAATTTCTCCCATACCATATGTTGCCTTTTCATTTCCTTGATGGTTTCCCTTCCTGTACAGAAGCTTTTTAGTTTGATGTAATCCCACTTGTTTATTTTTGATTTTGTTGCCTTTGTTTTGGGTCTCAAGAGCTCACTGCTAAAAACACTGTCAATGATCTTACCCTCTATGTTTTCTTCTAGGAGTTTTATGGTTTCAGGTCTTTAACTCATTTTGAATTGATTTTTGTGTATGGTATATGATAGTGTTCCAGTTTCATTCTTTTGCATGTGGTTGTCCAGTTTTCCCAGCACCATTTATTAAAGAGACAATCCTTTCCCCATTGTATATTCATCCTTTTTTCTTAAACTGGTGCTTCTTTCTGGTGAGAAAGTCCATAGCTCTTTTCTAATCCTCAGTGGGATTTGTAATCCCCCAAATACTTAACCACTACACTGCAGTACATCAGCTGTTATGACTACAGAAGAGCAGAAAAACGTGTGTGGAAAGAAAGTAGCTGCAGGAATTAAACTAGAAAAAAGTGGTAAGAACATGAATGAGTCAGCATAAGGGTATAAGAGCTTTAAAAGGTATCAACTTCAAAGAGAAAATGAAATTATTTGGGTTGCCCTAGTAACACCAAGATAAAAATGTGGAAGTGAAAATGCAGGATTTAACACTAGGAAAACCTTTGGCACCAAGATCTCTCCTATCATGGAATGAGCTTTACCATGGCAACAGGCAAAAAACATGTAAACGGATTAAAGAAAAAATATCCAAGGGAGTGGAAGCATGGTAATAAAGACAAAGCTGATCTAATAAATAAACTGTACCTTTCTTTTCTTTTAATTCACAGAATTAAATAGGGGGAAGGCAAAGGGTCTGCAGGGATCAAATGAGACTTTCCTCAGTGACATGTGGTCTTAAATGATTTTAAAAGTTCAGCTTAATGTATTATTTTCACACACTTATTTTTCCCCAAATGGTATAGAATCTCTACTCAGTCTAGACCTCTGGTTTTATTATAGGAAAAGGCAAAAGAAATAAAAACAGAAGGAATAGGTTAAATTTTCCATGCCCAATCTCTACTTTTTTGGAGGAGTTATGTCCCTGGCGATTAAGGCAAGAAGAGACATTCATATTAATGTACTACTGCAGTATTAAAGGATTACTCTAGTATTATAGTATTCAGGACACGGCACTGAAGTCAAAGCGTCCAGGTGTGAATCCTGGCTCTGCCACTTGTGAGCTGGGTGACCATGAACAGGTTACTCAATCCTTCTGTTTCCTCATTTTTAAAATGGGCAAAAGGATGGTATCTTCCTTCACTGGGTTTCTGGGAAGTGTATAAGAGGTAATTCTGGCAAACACTAATTGGTGTACTAGGCAGGAAGTTAGCACTCATATATGACAACTACTAATATTATCAATAGAGCTAACAATCCAATTTGATAAGTATGATAGGGAGTTTACTATTAAGAATAAGAATTTCTTGGTGTTTAGGGCCTTCAGCTCTAACTTGAGGTATCAAACTAAAAACAATTCTTTATAAAACAAAAGAAACAAGCTTTGAAAGATCGTTTTTGTTAAAAGGGAGAGGAAAGATCTAACAATGAATATTTAATATTATTATACCTACTAAATACCAGGCATTAAACAAGTTATCTGTTAAGCTTCCACATGAAACCCATGAGGCAGGTATGATCTTAGCTCTTCAGAAGAAGAAATGTACAAGAGAGACGAATGATTTCTCCAAGGTTACAAAGCCTGTGACTGGCACACCAAAACTTCCCACTCCGCTCTGTCAGATTCCAATGCTCAAACTCATTCTACTTCATGAGAGAAATTATTTTAGTCTCTAACAACCTCCTTTATGGGAAATTCAGCCTTGTCATCCATTGGCCAAAAAGCCTATTTGGGGAGTTAGCTATCTGAGGACTGAATTCAGGGCAATCAAATCTCTAGCCTAAAATCTGGCACTGAGAGAGAAATCCAGTCTGAGGAAAGATCTTTTAAAAGTTTACAAAGGACTCAGCTTCTCTCCACGAGGGGGTAACTGGTATCGCACTTACACTTCTGTTGTAAGTAGAGAGAAAAACACAATTTTACCAGAACCACAGAATATCTTTTATGTTATACTCTTGGTTACATCTATTTTTCGTTTGATGGTAAACCCTTGGGTGGAGAATGCAATCCCCCAATTTCGCACTGTTCCAATCTCCTTTAGGGGGACCTGCATGTGACTTTCAGGAACTCAGTGCAGCAAAACAGCGAGAACCTTCTGTACTGAGAATTTGAATACTGGGAAACATATACCAAATGAAAATAGAAGGACAGTGACTACTTACTTCCTTTACATTGTTCTTATTCAAGTTAATTTGGTCAAGACACTTAACTATTAACCATCTCTTGCCCCTAGAAAATTATCAGATCCTCCCTTTCTTGATGTTTCAGCAGTGTTTTGCTTTATTGCAGATATGTCTACAGAGGATTTATTTTTCTAAAAAAATGGTTCAAATGTTCATTGTCTTTTTTTTCAAATTAATTAATTAATTAATTTTGGGGGGGGGCTGTGTTGGGTCTTCGTTTCTGTGGGAGGGCTTTCTCTAGTTGCAGCGAGCAGGGGCCACTCTTCATCGCGGTGCGCGGGCCTCTCACTATCGCGGCCTCTCTTGCTGCAGAGCACAGGCTCCAGACGCGCAGGCTCAGTAGTTGTGGCTCACGGGCCTAGTTGCTCCGCGGCATGTGGGATCTTCCCAGACCAGGGCTCGAACCCGTGTCCCCTGCATCGGCAGGCAGACTCTCAACCACTGCACGACCAAGGAAGCCCCATTGTCTTTTTAAAATTATGATTCTCAATTTCTTGCTTCCAGTTTCAGATCACACAATGTTTCCAGAAGCAGGGGACAGAAAATGCTTCAGGTGCACTTTATGTAAAAAATTCCCATAGGTACCTGAAGTCTCTTCCCAATCCCTGGGTTGATTGGGAAGAACTAAGGTTGGCAGCCTTAGTTCTGCCAACTAATTCTTTTTTTTTTTTAATCTTTATTGGAGTACAATTGCTTTACAATGGTGTGTTAGTTTCTGCTTTATATCAAAGTGAACCTGCTATACATATACATATATCCCTATATCTCCTCCCTCTTGCGTCTCCCTCCCACCCTCCCTATCCCACCCTTCTAGGTGGTCACAAAGCACCGAGCTGATCTCCCTGTGCTATGCAGCTGCTTCCCACTAGCTAGCTATTTTACATTCGGTAGTGTACATATGTCCATGCCACTCTCTCACTTCGTCCCAGTTTACCCTTCCCACTCCCCGTGCCCTCAAGTACATTCTCTACATTTGCGTCTTTATTCCTGTCCTGCCCCTAGGTTCTTCAGAACCACTTTTTTTTTTTTTAGATTCCATATATATGTGTTAGCATACGGTATTTGTTTTTCTCTTTCTGACTTACTTCACTCTCTATGACAGACTCTAGGCCCACCCATCTCACTACAAATAACTCAATTTTGTTCCTTTATATGGCTGAGTGATATTCCATTGCATATATGTGCCACATCTTTATCCATTCATCTGTTGATGGACACTTAGGTTGCTTCCATGTCCTGGTTATTGTAATTAGAGCTGCAATGAACATTGTGGTACATGACTCTTTTTGAATGATGGTTTTCTCAGGGTATATGCCCATCAGTGGGATTGCTGGGTCAATATGGTGGTTCTATTTTTAGTTTTTTAAGGAACCTCCATACTGTTCTCCATAGTGGCTGTATCAATTTACATTCCCACCAACAGTGCAAGAGGGCTCCCTTTTCTCCACACCCTCTCCAGCATTTATTGTTTGTAGACTATTTTTTTTTTTTTTCGGTACGCGGGCCTCTCACTGTTGTGGCCTCTCCCGTTGCGGAGCACAGGCTCTGGACGTGTAGGCTCAGCGGCCATGGCTCACGGGCCAAGCCGCTCCGCGGCATGTGGGATCTTCCCAAACAGGGGCACGAACCTGTGTCCCCTGCATCGGCAGGTGGACTCATAACCACTGCGCCACCAGGGAAGCCCTGTTTGTAGATTTTTTGATGATGGCCATTCTGACTGGTGTGAGGTGATACCTCATTGTAGTTTTGATTTGCATTTCTCTAATGATTAGTGATGTTGAGCATCCTTTCATGTGTTTGCTGGCAATCTGTATATCTTCTTTGGAGAAATGTCTATTTAGGTCTTCAGCTCATGCAGCTCAATACGAAAAAGACAAACAACTAATTCTTGATGTTAAGACACACCCAAACATGTAGACCATTCTGAAATTGTAGCTCTTTTAGGGGAATCTGACTTACGATATGATTTCATGTCAACCTGAGTTCTAGGATACATGTTCCCTTAGCTTCAATTTTTCTTCATATCATCAAATACAACCTGCAGATACTTCTATTAGTGCTCTGCTTTCTATTTATATTTAACCTTAATGTTTTCATCCCAACTCCCCAAGTTTCCTCCTTTTCTTGTTTTCCCCAGTATAAGTGACTCATGATGTATCTAATGGATCAGATGTATGGTTTGAGAGAGAAGAAGATGACACCAAGATTTTTGACTTGAGGAACAGAAAGGATGGAGGTGACATTTTCTGAAGGGAGAAGGAAATGACAGAAAGAGCAAATTTGGGGAGGGGGGGATGAGGAATTTGGTTAGAGACATGTTAAATATGAGACATCTATTCAGACGAACAAGTGGAGGGACTCCAGAAACAGTTGGATATACTAGGCTAGAGTTAGGAAAGATCTGGGCTGGAGATATAAATTTGGGGGTCATCAGGGTATAGGAAGTGATTAAAGCCATGGGACAGTATGAAGTCACTTTGGAAGTACACAGAGAGAAGAAAACTACCTAAGGACTTCTACAGCAAGGAGCATTTTCCCACCAGATGTGGGATTGAATTACTCTCTCACTTGTTTAGGTTACCGTGAAAATGTCATATTATCATTAACATGATAATGGGACACTGTCTCTGGTGACCCTCTTTAAAATATTAATACTAACTTGTCACCACCAGTGGCACACTATCCAAGCATTCCAGTTTTTCATTCTCCTAAGTGACTTTTATCAACAGCATTATCTTTATCAGATGTACTACATACGTGTCTACTAGTGTTTTTGTCTGTCTCCTGCATTATAAGGTACATTCCATAAGAAACAGGGACTTTGTTTTGTTCACTCGTACCTCCCAGTGTGCAGAACAGTGCCTGGCACATAAAAAGGACTCGGTAAATAGTTGCTGAATGAATGAATGATGAAGAATGAGTATACACGGATTCTGAAATTCTCTCAGTTGTTAAAAATGAATAACTATTATACCTGTTTTATTGCTCTTCACAAATTGAAGGTTTGTGGCCACCCTACATTGTCAGATAACGGTTAACATTTTTTAGCAATAAAGTACTTTAAAATTAAGGTATGTACATTATTTTTTAGATATAATGCTATTATTGCACACAATAGACTACAGTGTACTATAAACATAACTTCTGTATGCACTGGGAAACCAAAATTTGGTGTGATTTGATTTATTGAAATATTTGCTTTATTGTGGTGGTTTGGAATCAAACACACAACACCTGTGAGGTATGCCTGTATAACAGAAATATTTCTGTAAATACCAGAATTTAGAGTTAGTGCACTTAGTTTTGAAGAAGAGAACCACCAGATTTGTTTTTGCAACACTCTGCATCTTCTCATGATACCCACACTCTGCTTCAGGGCAGAGGAGAAGCAAAGAAGGTATAAAAGGCCACCTGCGAGATTTATGCGGAGGTTGAAAAGGAAAATCTTTCTCTGCCTTGTTCAGGGAGTTGGGAGAGGGAAGATAGGAGAGGAGTGGGAAAAGAGAGGTTCTCGGCCTGATTTATTTTGAACTTGGGCTCCTAGATAATAACTGTAGCAGTATCATATTCTTTCCTCTACTTCCATTGCCTGTCTAAAACACCGTCCAGGGACCTACCATAGAATAAGGTAAAGACTGCAAGAAGGGAAGGACAGGTACTTACTAAGCAACGGCAGGCAAGAGTGATCATTGACAGTTTGGGTCAGAATTCTCAATGGTAAATGACTGGCAAAGCACAAGTGCAGGAGGATGGGAGAGTCAGGACTGTGGGAAGCCATGGTGAATCTACCATCATTCTGCAAAACACATGATACTAAACTGGTGGTAAGAAGAGCCTGTAAGTCAGCCTTTTGCTATAACTAGCATTATTCAGTCCCTTACTGGAGTCTGAGTTCCATCTTTCAAGAGGAATGTGGAAAAATATTAGATAGACAGTTATTTAAGAGCAAGTTCCACCTGCAAAAATATATCCAGATTTCAGTATTTCCAACTCAGCTCTATTGCTATTACCCTGGTCCAAGCCATCATCATCTCTCAGCTAGATTACTGCAATAGCCTCACAACTGGTCTCCCTGCTTCTACCACTGACCCGTATAGATTTGTCTCAACTGAGCGGCAGAATGATCCTATTAAAATATTGGGTTTCTCCTGTGCTCAAAACCTTCTGACAACTCCGTCTTACTCAGAAAAAGCCAAAATGTTTACAAAAATCCTACTAGGCCCTATGTAGTCTGCACTCTTCCCACGCTCAGCGCCAGTGTCATAGCCTCCTTCACTCTGGCTAGCTCCAGCCACACTGGTCTTTCCTGCAGTTTTTTCAACATCCCAGGTTCACTCCTGCCCCAGGGCCTTTGCATGTGCAGTACCCTCTGCCTGGAATTCTCCTCTTCCTGATACCAGAAATTATCTGCATTCCAACCACTTTTCACCATTTCTGTCACTACCACTCTGGGCCAAGCCTTCACCAGCTCTCGTGTGGATAATACAGCAAAGCTGATTTCATGTATTACAACCGCAGCCCCGGCACTCCCTTTCTTCCTGCCCTGCCTTACTTTTCTCCATAGCATTTGGCACCTTTGAACACGCTACACATTTTAGTTACTTATGTGTTTCTCTTGTCTCCTCCCCCTTGACCATAAGTCCCATGAAGGCAGGAATTTTTGTCAGATTTGGACACTATTTTGTCCCTAATGTCCAGGAGAGTGTCTGACCCATATTTGTCATTCAGTAGGTATTTTTTGATTGAAAGAATAAAGCAAGAGAAACAGAATTTAAGGAGACAGCTTACCTAAATCGAGACAAGCAAAGGAATATGTAAGTCTAACAGATGATTCAAGAACCTAGAAGTATATGGATAGACTAAGGTACCGACTACAAAGTGCTTCAATTTCAGATGTAAAAACAGGCCCTCAAACGGCGGCATGAGAGGTTTAGGGTAGACAGGAAGAACCTGTTGTTATATTATTCAATAGACGGTTCTAGAACAAAACCTGTGGGTTGGTCATGCCACTGAGATGTGCAAAATGGGCGCGACTTGCTCTCTGGGGGTGGAGTGCTAGCTGAGAAAGCCCACCGCTGCTCTGCTCAGAGCCTAAGGTGAGTATTTCCCCAGGAGCCAGCATCACTTACTGAAACAGCAGAGAGTGCCATGTGCTTCCAAAGGGGAAACACATGTACTGGTGCTCAATCAGGAATCACCCACTGCAAAACCTGTTGACAGAATCTGGGCTGAGCCGGGCTCCTGAAATTTATTAGAAAATTTTGGGGGAAACAAAACGCAGGGGACATAGAGTGGTGGCTCTCAATGTGTGGAATCAGCTGGAAAGTTTTAAAAATACTAATACCCGGGTCCAGTTAAATCAGAACATACCCCAGGCATGAAGTGTCTTCTTTAAAGGTGCCCAGGTGATTCCAACATGCAGCTGAGGTGGAGATCTATTTCCCTAGAAACCTCGTACTTCCTCTTTTTGTGATTAAAAAGTAAACCTATGATGATGTCATAGGTGATGTCTTAAGGAAAAACTGGAGCTTTATCTGTGCCTACCAAAGCAGAGTTCACTTACTTAAAATGCTTTCAGTACTCTATGAACTCATATTTTCGTATCATGTCTGTAGTTAATAGGTACCTCACCTCTCCCCCGATCACCACATCAGAATGACAGGCTTCCCCAGGTGGCCCACCCTCCTGTGGGAAGAGGGTAACGTTTGACGGGGTCATGACCACAACTGCAGTGTCCTATTTTGGAAGGCTGTGGCTGGGTGTCTTCATAGGCAGTCCAAGATCAACACTCTCCCTACCTGCTCTGTTCACTCCTTCACTCCCCGGGGTTATTTATATATGAATCCATCTCCCCGCCCACACTATAAATTCTGTAAGGGCAGACGCTGCCTTGCACATTTTGGCACTCCCAGCCTCTGACCTCGTTGTCTGAGGAATAATGACAAGGAGCTCCACAGGCATGGCGATGATTTACCCCTCCAGGACATTTTCTAATGTGGATGATGCATCGAACACTAGAACTGTAGTTTTGATGGGGTCCATTTTTACTTTACAGGTGTTTTATTTTAGAATAACAGTGAGTGTGGGTCTTACCAGCAAAGATCTCTTTATGGATAAAGAAAAATCCCATCTCCACCACAACAGGAGCTAAGGTTTACTATGTGCCTAGACAGTGTCAGGCACATCACATGTATCATATTATTTAATCCCCGAACATCCCTAGGCTCTAGGTACCCTTACGGAAGAAACGGAGACCTTGGAAGGTTAAACGTCTTGCCTAGGGTTACACAGCAGTAAGTAGAAGAGCCTGGATGCAACCAAGGTGATCTGGTTTTAGAGCCAATTATTCTAAGTAAGTCACTAAACCTAACATTTCATGGATAACAGAATTGAAAATTGAATTTCTTCCTGATTTAATTTAGGAATTAGTTGGCAGGAAAGGGTGTTTTCCCTTACTCTAAAGAAGGGTTTCTTAAAAACTGGGAGTGCTACGACTTAACATGTCCTATTAACTTACATTATAATATCAGAGATGCTTTCTTTTAAATTCATATTATATTCAGAGTATAACATATTAAGAGATGTTATCTTTAAACTTTCTGTTTGCTTTTCCATTGGTGCTGACTCCTAGCTTTTTGGCTTTAAATCTCTTAGCTCTTCAGTCTCTTGGTCAAGCACTTAATAATTTTAAAGAATTTTAAGAGTAGAATCTACCGCACCCCATAGCTAAATGAGAGTACAGCTAGTCTATTTTCCTGTTGTACATCCATATTTTTAATAAAAATTTATAGTTTATTACTTGATAATGAAAGATAATACACAGTTTCAATTTTTATGTCAAATACTTAGTTTAGGAAAGATAATGAAGATTTCTTTAACCTTCTTCATAGGTGATTCTAATATAAAAATACTGACGATGCTTAGGTAGCGTTTCTGCTACTCTCCCCACTTTCACTAAATAAATTAGTTGGAGTATGCGATGCTGAGAGATTGGGAATGACTCTCTTAAAATGTCATAGAGATGAAAAATTTTCTCTTTCTCAGATTATAGTCTAAAAACAAATATATTTTAAAACAGGCTTCATTCCAGGTTTCCAAGCAAACACACCCAAATAGATTAACTAATATATCAGAGCCTTAGACTGTTTTCAAATGCTATACCTACACTGCTTATGATGTCATACAAATAATTTTGATTCAGTTTGAATGTGTCAACAGGAAGAGGTCTGGCAGAAACAAAATTCTAAGCAAACTAATTATGAGACTCAAGCAATTCCATTACCAGAAATGCTAGTTAAACCAAACAGTAGTGCGGCCAAAGAACATCAAGGAACACCACTGTTTTCAAGACTTGTGGTTTCCTCATATAAGGGACCTATTCTGCTCTTATTTGGATGTGGCACAAGGGGACTTTTTGAAAGCATGGTATATTTCAATCTAATAAAAAAAATCTCAATACAGCTGAGTGAACGTAAAGTTGCTCGCAGTCAGACACTCACATTCCTCAGTCTCTATAAATATGTCTGCTGCTTAACATCAATAACACACCTTGTTGCCTCACCTAAAACATTCTTGTTTTTGCACATCAAATATTCTAATGTGATCCGGTCCTTTGTGCACGGCTCCAGTTTGGGTCTAATATTCTCTTCCCTTCTATTGAAGAATAGGTCTCCTGAAAATTTTGTAGAAACAGACTGTCGTCATACTAAGCATCTTTCTTCCAAACCACAATGGCCACTGCTGACTGAGCTTACTAGGCAAAATCATTCATAAAGGTGGGCTATGTTCCTTCTTATGGCATCAGTGAGATATTAATAGCATTTTAATACAAAACCTCAGGGTAATTTGTGCAAATTCTTTTCTCTATGAAGTGATTCTAGTTTTGTACACTTAGGCTGATATGAAATCCTTAGTCCAAAGAAATATATGCCAACAGTAAAACTAATAAAAGTATTCCTGTTATTGCCTTATGGGTATATGTTACGTCATTGAACATCTGTATTCTGAGAACCCTAAGTTTAGTCATAAGCAGCCACATTAAACTAAAAATGGAAGTAAGTTATCTCTACTTACCATTTTGTTCAACATAACATAATGCAGTGGTTAAAATGCAAATTTTACAGCCAGAAAGACCTAGGTTTGAAATCTAGGTCTGTGGCAATCTCTTTAAATTATGCACACTTAGAAAAATGCTTGGCAGTAAATATGACAATTATCAACCTCATTATTTAATTAAGAAAATATTAGCTAGGCTTCTCTCCTGGGAAGCTTCTGAATTCTGAAAATCCCACTTACTGTATGTTTCTCTATATCTACTGTTCATGGAATATGCCTAAAAGTACCCCCAAACTGTGGTGTCCTCTAAAACATCTGGTAATTTTTTCCACTTACCTCAAGATAGGCCAGTTTCTTCAAATCAACCACCTCTAATTTACCTGTTTTACCTGTCTTTGCTGCATGGATATACTGAAACAAAAACCCATGAAAATGCCAACCTACCCCAACTCTTGAACTAGGTATCTGGAAGTTTAGAGGTCCCAGATATGCAAATCTGTTAGATCCTCCCCACCCCATTCCTGACTATGTGGTTCCTGAAGCTTCCTCGGCACCTAGCATCCCTGGAGCATGACCCAAAGCTTTAAGGAAACCTCAATAGCTAAGACTAGTAAAGATAAGGCCAATGGAGCAGTTCCTAAGAACAAGTACCCATCCCTACCCCCCACCTTCAGGTGGTTAGACCTGCCAGCATGAAAATCACACCACCGTGGAAAGGCAGTTCCTCTGACTGCTGCCATCCAAGAACACCGCTGCCTTTCTGGGGTGTACAGGATGGCCAGCAGCTGCAGCTGCAGGACTGATCCGTCCCCTTACAGGAGACTTCCTGGAAGCTGAGTCACTATTTCCAGGAGTAGTCACTGAAAGAGCCTTCATGTTGAATCTTCCTTGCAAGGTGCTACCATGGCTCTGTGCTCTTTGTGGCCTGAGCTATAAGATGGCAACACCACGGTAGGAAAGATCACTTATTGTCTCCTGGTATCCAGTGTCTCCTTTTTAAAAGATAATTTTTATATGCCTGTTCCAGCCCCCTTGCAGGCAGGTGTGACCATGTGACTTAGTCTTAGCCAGTGAAATAGAAAAGATATCTTTGATTCTGACTTGTGTCCTTAAAGGAAAGGAGCTTGCCCTCAACTACCCTCATCCTCACTTCTGAGGAGGGTATGTCACTTCAGTCAGACCAACAAGGGATACATGATGGCAATGGTGGAGCATCAAGACATAAGGAGGCTGAACCCTTGCCATTATAGACCCCCATGATCATGTTCCTACTAGTATGGGAAAGAAAGAATGACTTTTCTTGTTTAAGCCACTATTAGGAGGAGGGGGTGGGTATCTCTGACATCATTTGAACTCATAACTCTTAGCCACATGTGGCAGTGCTCACACTGGGGTAGGTGAATGCATCCACGTGGGGAGTGTGAAAAGCCATAAGATATACATGTGTATTCTCTAGGTACATAGACTTTACTCAAAGATTCTGGATGAAAAGTGTTATACTGAAACCAACGGAGACATGGTTTCATATGTTTTTGAAAGTTAAAATACAAGATAATAAATGAAATTTGGTGCTGCAGACAGAATATTTCTAGCTCTATTCCAGGTTCCTGAAATAAGCAGAAAATCTCTTCTATCCTGAGGGAGGCTCTGATGGGATGTAGGAGGTGTATTAGTTGTAGAAAGGATATTTAACTACAAGTCCAAGGTTCTAGACTCAACTCCACTTCTGACTATACTATATGAGACAAGTCCTGCTGCTGCTCTGTGCTTTTAGGTTTATGAAACAGAGCCACACGTCTATGTGTCCAGTCAACACACTGCTATATATATATATATATATATATATATATATATATACACACACACACACACACACACACACACACACACACTCTTGGGTTGCATGGGGGATAAAGATGACTTAGACATGATCTTGGAAGGCAATGAGATGCTAGGAGTTGTAATCCAGGAATAATGACATCCAAGTGGAAGCCTTCCCAAAAAAGGCCACTCACTACCTGGGCAACCTATTGTGAAGTTGTTTAGTGGGAAAATTCTACAATTTGCACAGAACTCCCAAACAACTTTCTATGGTTCACTATTAAATGAGAAGACAATTATAAATTAACTGCTACTTAGGGAATGCCTCCACATATAAATGCCTTTATAAGAGAGATATAAAGAAGACGAATACACAATGAAAGGAGCAAATGAACACAGACAAAAGCCTAAAGCAGGAGAAACATGCAAAGCAAAGAGCAAATCACTTAAAAAAACCTCTAAACTATAATTAACCTTTTCAGGGAGCTAGCAGAAGATATTGTGTCCATAAACGTATCAGAAAAAGCTTGGAAATTAAAAATAAGATAATTAAAATGTCAACATCAGGGTTAGATTATAATGTTGAGAAAATTCATCTTGAAGTAGAACAAAAAGGCAAATGGGGAAGAAACAATAGATATATAGATTACAGATCCAATATCTGAAAAACAAAAATTTCATAAAGATTATAAAGAGGAAGTGAGTAGAGAAATTACACAGAAAATACTGCAAGAGAATCTTCTCAAATTGCAGAATATGAGACTCAATATTTTTAAAAAGGATGACCAAAGTGTCCAGCATGAGGAATAACTAAAGCCGCATACCATCATGAGGTGTTGGACCGTCAAGGATAAAGAGAAGATCCTGAAAGCTTCTGGGAGATAAAGGGGGTTAGAGGGCATATATGAAGAAACAAAATTCAGAACCACTGATATTGTTAGACTTCTCAATAACAGTACTTACTGGATGCTAAAAAAATGGTTTTAAAAAAAAGCCTTTTGGGCTTCCTTGGTGGCGCAGTGGTTGAGAGTCCTCCTGCCGATGCAGGCGACGCGGGTCCGTGCCCCGGTCCGGGAAGATCACACATGCCGCGGAGCGTCTGGGCCCGTGAGCCATGGCCGCTGAGCCTGCGCGTCCGGAGCCTGCGCTCCGCAACGGGAGAGGCCACAACAGTGAGAGGCTCGCGTACCGCAAAAAAAAAAAAAAAAAAAAGCCTTTAAAATTCTTAGTGAAAGTAGTTGTCAATTTAGAGTTCAACACCCAGCCAAAAATAACTTTCAAATCTGAGGGTAGAATGAATAATATATTTCAGACACTGAAAGACTCAGAAAACTCACCTTTATGCATTCTTTCTTTTAAAACTACTGAGGGATGTAAAGGCAATAAAAAGTTCCTCCCTTGAAATGCAGACATGCGTCCAGCTGCTGACTTGACATTTACAGTTAGATGTTGAATAGGCATTTCAAAATTAGTAAGTCCAAAACACAATTCTTTATTTCAACCCCAAATCTGCTATTCCCCTAATATTCTACATTACAGTTCCTCTGGTTTAAAACTTTGGAGTTCATTTTGACCTCTTTATCTTGCACCCAGGTCTATTCTGTCAGCAAAGCCTAGTGGCTCAACTTTTAAAATATATCTAGAATCTGACCATTTCTGATTAATTATACTGCTACATCCCAACCACCAGCATGTCGCATGTGCTTTACTGCAACAGGTTCATAACTAGTCTCCATGCTTCCATCCTTCTCACTTACAGTCTAGTCTCTACCATTTTTTTCCTCAAAGTGTGCCTTTTTTAGAAAGTCAGTGAGGTCAAAACTATTTTCATAAGAATACTACACATGAGTTGCCTTTTTAACTCACATTCTCTGGTGAATGTACAGAGGAATTTTCTGGAGGTTACATGATGTTAGTGAACAGACTGAATGCCAGGCATTAAAGAAATATGTAAAAATTTAAAACAATGTCATTGTCTTTCTTTGGGGGAAAATATAGTTATTTTCATAAAAATATATTATTTGTGTTAACATGTTTTCTTATTATTTTAAAATAAGTTAATACTTAACAGTTTAAAATTTCTAAAATGGTAAATATCTACAAATATAACCCACATAAAGCTCTTTGGGAGTCTTCAATAATTTTTTAAGATTACAAAGGCCCTGAGGCCAAAAAGTTTGGCTAATGGCTTCTCTATACTGCAACCAGAGTGATCCTTTTAAAACTCAAGTCATACTGTGACCCTCATTTGCTTAAAACCTTCTAATGGCTCCTCACTTCACTCAGAGTAGAGGAGGACAGGACACTTCATGAGCCTACAGTACCTTCTCCTAATAACTACTATTCTCCCCTCGCTCAGTGCCTTCCACCCTCGTTGGCCTTCTTGCTGTTGCCCCATCATGCCAGGGATATGCCTTTGTATTTGCTGTTCTCTCCTCAGATATGGATGGCTCCCTCCCTTCCTCCAGGTCTTTGCCTTATGAGCCATATTTTTTGTTGTTTCTCTTTCCAGATATTTAAATACTTGCAAATATTTCCCTATTCTTCTATGGTAGTGCTACCTCTTATCTTTGCCACACATATATTTGTTTACCCTACCCCACCTGTCACAGAGTATGTCCCGAGGACAGTGGCTGGGTTTTAATCTCCTCAAAGGAGAGCAGATCTGGTGGTGGTTTGCACACAGTTATGGTCCTGAACTGAAAACACATGGCTGAACTCAAGGGATTATCCAGCTAAAACTTCAGGAAAGAATATACTCAACGCAGGGCAGAGAGCCCCAACTCTATTCAAATTTTGAAAACAAAGACCCAGTCTCTATGAAAATTTGTGGAAAGCCTGATGACTTGGTGTCAGAAAATTCTTTTTAAATTCATATGCTGCAGGAGAGACCTTCAAGATGGCAGAGGAGTTAGATGTGGAGATCACCTTCCTCCCCACAAATACATCAGAAATACATCTACACGTGTAACAACTCCTACAGAACACCTGCTGAACGCTGGCAAAAGACCTCAGACTTCCCAAAAGGCAAGAAACTCCCCACGTACCTGGGTGGGGCAAAAGAAAAAAAAAAATCAGAGACAAAAGAATAGCGATGGGACCTGCACCAGTGGGAGGGAGCCGTGAAGAAGGAAAGGTTTCCACACACTAGGAAGCCCCTTCGCGGGCGGAGACTGTGGATGGCGGAGGGGGAAGCTTCGGAGCCACGGAAGAGAGCGCAGCAACAGCAGGGCAGAGGGCAAAGCGGAGAGATTCCTGCACAGAGGATTGGTGCCGACCGGCACTCACCAGCCCGAGAGGCTTGTCTGCTCTCCCGCCGGGGCAGGCGGGGGCTGGGAGCTGAGGCTCGGGCTTCGGTCGGAGCGCAGGGAGAGGACTGGGGTTGGCGGCGTGAACACAGCCTGAAGGAGGCTAGTGCACCGCGGCTAGCTGGGAGGGAGTCCGGGAAAAACTCTGGAGCTGCCGAAGAGGCAAGAGACCACTGCTTTGGGGTGCGCGAGGAGAGGGGATTCAGAGCACCGCTTAAACAAGTTCCAGAGATGGGAGCGAGCCGCGGCTATCAGCGCGGACCCCACAGACGCGCATGGGACGTTAAGGCTGCTGCTGCCGCCACCAAGAAGCCTGTATGCGAGCACAGGTCACCATCCACACCCCTCTTCCGGGGAGCCTGTGCAGCCCGCCACTGTCAGAGTCCTGTGATCCAGGGACAACTTCCCCGGGAGAACGCATGGCGCACCTCAGGCTGGTGCAACGTCACGTGGGCCTCTGCCGCCGAAGGCCCGCCCCGCATCCGTGCCCCTCCCTCCCCGCGGCCTGAGTGAGCCAGAGCCCCCGAATCAGCGGCTCCTTTAACCCCGTCCTGTCTGAGCGAAGAACAGACACCCTCAGGTGACCTACACGCAGGGGCGGGGCCAAATCCAAAGCTGAACCCCAGGAGCTGTGTGAACAAAGAAGAGAAAGGGAAATCTCTCCCAGCAGCCTCAGGAGCAGCGGATTAAATCTCCACAATCAACTTCATGTACCCTGCCTCTGTGGAATACCTGAATAGACGAAAAATCATCCCAAAATTGAGGCGGTGAACTTTGGGAGCAACTGTAGACTTGGGGTTTGCTTGCTGCATCTAAGTTGTTCCTGGCTTTATGTTTATCTTAGTTTAGTATTTAGAGTTTATTATCATTGGTAGATTTGTTTATTGATTTGGTTGTTCTCATCCTCCTTTTTTTAAATATATATATATACATTTTTTTCCTTTTTCTCTTTTTATGAGTGTATATGTGTATGCCTCTTTCTATGATTTTGTCTGTAGACCTTTCCTTTTACCATTTGTCCTAGGGTTCTGTCTGTCCGTTGTTTTTTTTTTTTACTATAGTTTTTAGCGCTTGTTAACATTGGTGGATTTGTTTTTTGGTGTGGTTACTATCTTCTTTCTCTCTTTCTTTTTTCTTTTAAAATTACTTTTTAATATTTTTATTTTTAATAATTATTTTTTAATAACTATTTTATTTTTTTCTTTATTTATTTTTCTCTCCCTTTTCTTCTGAGCCGTGTGGCTGACAGGGTCTTGGTGCTCTGGCCGGGTGTCAGGGCTGTGCCGCTGAGGTGGGAAAGCTGAGTTCAGCACACTGGTCCACGGGAGACCTCACGGCTGCATGTAATATCAAACGGTGAAAGCTCTCCCAGAGATCTCCATCTCAACGCTAGGACACAGCTCCACTCAACGACCAGCAAGCTACAGTGTCGGACATCCTATGCCAATCAACTAGCAAGACAGGAACACTACCCCACCCATTAGCAGAGAGGCTGCCTAAAATTATAATAAGGTCACAGACACCCCAAAACACACCACCGGAGGCGGCCCTACCCACAAGAAAGACAAGATCCAGACTCATCCACTAGACCACAGACACTAGTCCCCTCCAACAGGAAGCCTACACAACCCACTAAACCAACCTTAACCACCAGGGGTAGATACCAAAAACAACGGGAACTATGAACCTGCAGCCTGCAAAAAGGAGACTCCAAACGCAGTAAGTTAAGCAAAATGAGAGGACAGAGAAACACACAGCAGATGAAGGAGCAAGGTAAAAACCCACCAGGCCAAACAAATGAAGAGGAAATAGGCAGTCTACCTGAAAAAGCATTCAGAGTAATGATAGTAAAGATGTTCCTAAACCTTGCAAGTAGAATGGAGAAAATACAAGAAACGTTTAACAAGGACCTAGAAGAACTAAAGAGCAAACAAACAATCATGAACAGCACAATAAATGAAATTAAAAGTTCTCTAGAAGGAATCAATAGCAGAATAACTGAGGCAGAAGACCGCATAACTGACCTGGAAGATAAAATAGTGGAAATAACTACTCCAGAGCAGAATAAAGAAAAAAGAATGAAAAGAATTCAGGACAGTCTTAGAGACCTCTGGAACAACATTAAACGCATCAACCTTCAAATTATAGGGGTCCCAGAAGAAGGGAAAAAGAAAGGGACTGAGAAAATATTTGAAGAGATTATAGTTGAAAACTTCCCTAATATAGGAAAGGAAATAGTCAGTCAAATCCAGGAAGCGCAGAGAGTCCCATACAGGATAAATCCAATGAGAAACAAGCCAAGACACATATTAATAAAACTATCAAAAATTAAATACAAAGAAAACATATTAAAAGCATCAAGGGAAAAACAACAAATAACATACAAGGGAATCGCCATAAGGTTAACAGCTGACCTTTCAGCAGAAACTCTGCAAGCCAGAAGGGAGTGGCAGGACATATTTAAAATGATGAAGGGGAAAAACCTACAACCAAGAGTACCCAGCAAGGATCTCATTCAGATCTGACGGAAAAATTAAAACCTTTACAGACAAGCAAAAGCTAAGAGAATTCAGCACCACCAAACCAGCTTTACAACAAATGCTAAAGGAACTTCTCTAGGCAGGAAACACAAGAGAAGGAAAAGACCTACAATAACAAACCCAAAACAATTAAGAAAATGAAAACAGGAACATACATATCGATAATTACCTTAAATGTAAATGGATTAAATGCTCCCACCAAAAGACATAGACTGGCTGAATGGATACAAAAACAGGACCCATATATATGCTGTCTACAAGAGACCCATTTCAGACCTAGGGACACATACAGACTGAAAGTGAGGGGATGGAAAAAGATATTCCATGCAAATGGAAATCAGAAGAAAGCTGGAGTAGCAATTCTCATATCAGACAAAACAGACTTTGAAACAAAGGCTATTACAAGAGACAAAGAAGGACACTACGTAATGATTAAGGGATCAATCCAAGAAGTAGATATAACAATTGTAAATATTTATGCAACCAACATAGGAGCACCTCAACACATAAGGCAAATGCTAAAAGACATAAAAGGGGAAATCGACAGTAACACAATCATAGTAGGGGACTTTAACACCCCACTTTCACCAATGGACAGATCATCCAAAATGAAAATAAATAAGGAAACACAAGCTTTAAATGATACATTAAACAAGATGGACTAAATTGATATTTATAGGACATTCCATCCAAAAACAACAGAATACACTTTCTTCTCAAGTGCTCATGGAACATTCTCCAGGACAGATCAAATCCTGAGTCACAAATCAAGCCTTGGTAAATTTAAGAAAATTGAAATCGTATCAAGTATCTTTTCTGACCACAATGCTGTGAGACTAGATATCAATTACAGGAAAAAATCTGTTAAAAAATACAAGCACGTGGAGGCTAAGCAATACACTACTAAATAACCAAGGGATCACTGAAGAAATTAAACAGGAAATCAAAAAATACCGAGAAACAAATGACAATGAAAACATGATGACCCGAAACCTATGGGTTGCAGCAAAAGCAGTTCTAAGAGGGAAGTTTATAGCAATACACTCCAACCTCAAGAAACAAGAAACAATTCAAATAAACAACCTAACCTTACACCGAAAGCAATTAGAGAAAGAAGAACCAAAAAAAACCCAAAGTTGGGCTTCCCTGGTGGCGCAGTGGTTGAGAGTCCGCCTGCCGATGCAGGGGACATGGGTTCATGCCCCGGTCTGGGAAGATCCCACATGCCGCGGAGCAGCTGGGCCCGTGAGCCATGGCCGCTGAGCCTGTGCGTCCAGAGCCTGTGCTCCACAATGGGAGAGGCCACAACAGTGAGAGGCCCGCATAACGCAAAAAATAAATAAATAAATAAATAAATAAAACCCAAAGTTAGCAGAAGGAAAGAAATCATCAAATGAGATCAGCAATAAATGAAAAAGAAATAAAGGAAACAATAGCAAAGATCAATAAAACTAAAATCTGGTTTTTTGTGAAGATAAACAAAATTGATAAACCATTAGCCAGACTCATCAAGAAAAAAAGGGAGAAGACTCAAATCAATTGAAGTAGAAATGAAAAAGGAGAAGTAAAAACTGACAATGCAGAAATACAAAGGATCATGAGATATTACTACAAGCAACTATATGCCAATAAAATGGACAATCTGGCAGAAAATCACAAATTCTTAGGAAAGCACATCCTTGTGAGACTGAACCAGGAAGAAATAGAAAATATAAACAGACCAATCACAAGCACTGATGTTGAAACTGTGATTAAAAATCTTCCAACAAACAAAAGCACAGGACCAGATGGCTTCACAGGCGAATTCTATCAAACAATTAGAGAAGAGCTAACACCTATCCTTCTCAAACTCTTCCAAAATATAGCAGAGGGAGGAACACTCCCAAACTCATTCTACAAGGCCACGATCACCCTGATATCAAAACCAGACAAAGATGTCACAAAGAAAGAAAACTACAGGCCAATATCACTGATGAACATAGATGTAAAAATCCCCAACAAATTACTAGCAAACAGAAACCAACAGAACATTAAAAGGATCATACACCATGATCAAGTGGGGTTTATCCCAGGGATGCAAGGATTCCTCAATATACGCAAATCAATCTACGTGATAAACCATCTTAACAAACTGAAGAAGAAAAACCATATGATTATCTGAATAGATGCAGAAAAAGCTTTCGACAAAGTTCAACACACATTTATGATAAAAACCCTCCAGAAAGTAGGCATAGAGGGAACTTAGCTCAACATAATAAAGGCCATATATGACAAACCCACAGCCAACATCGTCCTCAATGGTGAAAAACTGAAACCATTTCCTCTAAGATCAGGAATAAGACAAGGTTGTCCACTGTCACCACTATTATTCAACATGGTTTTGGAAGTTTTAGCCACAGCAATCAGAGAAGAAAAGGAAATAAAAGGAATCCAAATCGGTAAAGAAGAAGTAAAGCTGTCACTGTTTGCAGATGACATGATACTATACATAGAGAATCCTAAAGATGCTACCAGTAAACTACTAGAGCTAATCAAGGAATTTGGTAAAGTAGCAGGATACAAAATTAATGCACAGAAATCTCTTGCATTCCTATACATTAATGATGAAGAATCTGAAAGAGAAATTAAGGAAACACTCCCATTTACCCCTGCAACAAAAAGAATAAAATACCTAGGAATAAACCTACCTAAGGAGACAAACTACCTGTATACAGAAAACTATAAGACAGTGATGAAAGAAATTAAAGACGACACAAACAGATGGAGAGATATACCATGTTCTTGGATTGGAAGAATCAACATTGTGAAAATGACTATACTACACAAAACAATCTACATATTCAATGCAATCTCTATCAAACTACCAATGGCATTCTTCACAGAACTAGAACAAAAAATTGCACAATTTGTATGGAAACACAAAAGACCCCGAATAGCCAAAGCAATCTTGAGAAAGAAAAACGGAGCTGGAGGAATCAGGCTCCCAGACTTCAGACTATATTACAAAGCTACAGTAATCAAGACAGTATGGTACTGGCACAAAAACAGAAATATAGATCAATGGAACAGGATAGAAAGCCCAGAGATTAACCCACGCATATATGGTCACCTTATTTTTGATAAAGGAGACAAGAATATACAATGGAGAAAAGACAGCCTCTTCAGTAAGTGGTGCTGGGAAAACTGGACAGCTACATGTAAAAGAATGAAATTAGAACGCTCCCTAACACCATACACAAAAATAAACTCAAAATGGATTAAAGACCTAAATGTAAGGCCAGACACTATCAAACTCTTAGAGGAAAACACAGTCAGAACACCCTATGACATAAATCACAGTAAGATCCTTTTTGACCCCCCCCCCCCCAGAGAAATGGAAATAAAAACAAAAATAAACAAATGGGACCTAATGAAACTTAAAAGTTTGCAGAGCAAAGGAAACCATAACCAAGATGAAAAGACAACCCTCAGAATGGGAGAAAATATTTGCAAATGAAGCAACTGACAAAGGATTAACCTCCAAAATTTACAAGCAGCTCATGCTACTCAATATCAAAAAAACAAACAATCCAATCCAAAAATGGGCAGAAGACCTTAATAGACATTTCTCCAAAGATATACAGATTGCCAAGAAACACATGAAAGGATGCTCAACATCACTAATCATTAGAGAAACGCAAATCAAAACTACGAGGTATCACCTAACACCAGTCAGAACTGCCATCATCAAAAAATCTACAAACAATAAATGCTGGAGAGGGTGTAGAGAAAAGGGAACCCTCTTGCACTGTTGGTGGGAATGTAAATTGATAACAGCCACTATGGAGAACAGTATGGAGGCTCCTTAAAAAACTAAAAATAGAACTACCATACGACCCAGCAATCCCACTACTGGGCATATACCCTGAGAAAACCATAATTCAAAAAGAGTCATGTACCAAAATGTTCATTGCAGCTCTATTTACAATAGCCAGGATATGGAAGCAACTTAAGTGTCCATTGACAGATGAATGGATAATGAAGATGTGGCACACATATACAATGGAATATTACTCAGCCATAAAAAGAAATGAAATTGAGCTATTTGTAGTGAGGTGGATGGACCTAGAGTCTGTCATACAGAGTGATGTAAGTCAGAAAGAGGAAAACAAATACCATATGCTAATACATATATATAGAATCTAAAAAAAAAAAAATTCATATGCTGTAAGTTAAACTTCTATCTCGTTTCAGAAGATATATACAATCACTCTTTAGATTCCATTGGAGATCCCTTCACATCACTGGAAGTAATTAAATTTTTGCTTGTCTTCCTTGTCTTAGCTGAAATATCCCAGTTCCTTTCATTTATTCCACATAGATTCAGTTTTTCAATGCTGTAACCCTCTTTGTCATGGTCTTTTGACTCTTTTCCAAGGTTTTCATCTTCCTATTTATTTGTGTAGTCGTAAATTAAGGTGTAATAGTGTGACATCAAAAGAACCCAAATCTACTTTTCTTTTATTATAACGTACTGTATGCTTTTAATACATACTAATACGTTGCCTTATAAAAAACAAATTTCCAAATCTGTTTGTGTAATAGAACTTGCAACCTCCTTCCAGAAATTAATGTTCCTGATACAATGCTTAATTAATTGATTCTCATGAACTTTAATGACATTAAGAAATTCTGGGAATTTAGTTACCACCCAAGCAGTTGATAAACTGTCAACCAAGAGTTTAGTAGCCTTTAACCAAATATTATTTTCTTTTGATGTTGAATCTAACACTTTTCTAACCATTTTCTTTTCCTATAAAATGTCCCTACCAAGTGCAAATCTTTTAATTAGCCTACTAGAGAGCATTTTTTTTTTAAACAGGAAATCTATTGTAATTCTTTGATACATGCTAAGTACAAAGTTTTTTGTTTTTCAAATGCAGGGATCAATAAACTTATTCTATAGAAGGAGAGACAGTAAATATTTAGGCCTTATAGGTCACATCTGGTCTATGTTGCATATTCTTTAAATTTTTTAAACAACCCTTCAAAAATGTAAAAACCAATCTCAGCAAGTGGGCCATACAAAAACAGGTTGCAGACCCAAACTATGCAGGCCACAGTTTGCCGATTTCTGTTGTAATGGTTCTTGGAGGTCCCATGGAGATTTGCTCATCTCAAAAGAGCAGCCGCTGGATCAAGGAACTTCATGGCATGTACGCTATTGAGATCCCTTGCTTCTCTTCCTGAGCCTGGGATGTTTTGCTGATCTACGGCAATTTGAGCCCTTGAATGTCAAAGTCTAGTGGCTATCTGAAAGCACTCCTGTTCTACTGGGCTTATGGTGATTTACTATCTAAGTTGAGAGCTTGGAGAGTAGGCTGGGCCATAAGAATTGGTTAAACTTGGGGTTGGAGTTAAAGCAGAACTCCTCCCCAGGATGAGATCAGAGAGGTATTTTGATATCTGAATGAAATAAAGAACTCCCAAGAAGGGAAGTCAAGTGTAGAACCCGAAGTTTCCAACCCATATTTTAAATTTGAGAACTTCCATGGCCAGTGTTTTGAATTTGACTCATTCAATGGCCAAATGTCTGTTATTATACTAAGAAAAACCAAAGCCCTTATAAAGTAAGTTTAGGATGAGCAACTATGCATTTTTAGGGAAAAAGGTATCTAAAACTTGGAAGTGAGGCAAAGGGAGGGCAGAATATCCTTTTATTATTATCTTGAAGAACTGTTTAACTGGCCTACGCAAGGATAATTTAGGGAAATACTTTTTTTTTTTTTTGACTTGCTAATTACTACTCATTACATTCCAGACTTGCAGATTTTTGTTCGGTAGAAAAGAAAACCCAAAACATATGTTTTTTATTGCCCTGAAGGATGTTACCTAGTTTTGTATCTAACCTAGCAATGTTATTCTAACATTCCTTTTTGTTTGTTTGTTTGTTTGTTTTTTGCAGTACGCGGGCCTCTCACTGCCGTGGCCTCTCCCGCTGCGGAGCACAGGCTCCAGACGCGCAGGCTCAGCGGCCATGGCTCACGGGCCCAGACGCTCCACGGCATGTGGGACCTTCCCAGACCGGGGCATGAACCCGTGTCCCCTGCATCGGCAGGCGGACTCTCAACCACTGCGCCACCAGGGAAACCCTAACATTCCTTTTTAAAATAGTTCCTGGAATGCTCTTTAAACCAAACGCTTTGCCATATTGCCAGCTCCTTCATTAAGGAGTTGAATAAATCTTTGACATGTTCGTTCTATATTCATTTCAGTCATGTTTAACTTTTCGAAAATTACCCCTTGACAACATTCACAGAAGTCTTATTGTGTTTTGCTTATAGTAGGTTTGTGTATATACTTGCACTTGTATTTGCATTTGTCTAACTTAAAAATGTACGTAGGAATTGGTTCAGAGGTTTTCTGTATATTTGCCTGTTTCTGTAAGTGGTTATTTATAGTGCTCTGTTTTTTTGTGGTCAGTGATTTCTTCGGGCACCTACTAGACGTATAGCTTCTCCCTTGCTTCGAATACCTCTAAGAATGAAAGTTAAGTGGTCACAGAAGTTTGTCCTGTGTGTGCTAGGAAAACACCTCCTTAACAAATAGATTCACTTTGAAATGAAGGGAGAAGGGGAAACCTGCCTGGGTGATTTCATAAGAGTGTGTAGGAAAGAGTTAAGGGAAATTTCTCCTAGGTCTGATAGTGAATTAAAAGAGTAGTTCTAATAGACCAAAACAGATAGAATCTACAGTTTAAAAAGATAGTCCCTCTATCACCATCCTGGGCAAACGAGTAGTGCCTGAAAGAATGTTAGCCAATGAAAGGTGTTTTACTTTTAAAAGTGCCTTTACCTCTTTCCAGAGGGAAATTAACAAGACTGTAAAGACTCAAAGGAATGAATTCACATATTCCAAGCAGGAGATAATAAATATGTATATCTAGAATAAGAGAATATGAAAAATATTCACCACTGTCCCACAACAAAAAGAAGAAAAATGCACAAAAGGGAAGTTTGGAGGTAGTGGTGGTATCCAGGTCACTAATAATAAGGAACTAAAAAAATATGCAAATAGTTTTCTGGTCAGCCTTCAGTAGCTCTTTCTATATTTCTCAATCAGAACTTTTAATTCAAAGAGATTCAGTAGTACTTTAACAGTACTTCACAAACTATGACCGAATTATATAAAATTCAAAGTTCAATTGATATTCCTGATAACGAGTACTTGGACAAGTTAAACTATTTTGTTAAATTTCATTTAGAAGACAGTTAAATGTCTTAGCCCTGATTTTATTCTAGTTTGGGAGATGATGAAAAAATTATACTTCATTTATATCAAAATGTTAAACACAGAGACACCATATGACCCAGCAATTCCACTTCTGCACATATCTATCCAAGAGAAATGAAAACAAATGCCCACACAAAACCTGTGAATGTTCACAGAAGCATTACTCCTCATAACTCCAAAGTAGAAACAACCTGAATGTCTATCAATTGATGAATGGAAAAAGAAAATACAGTATACCCATATAATGGAATATTATTTGGCAACTCAAAGTAATGGTGTAATGATACATGCTACAACTCGGATGAATCTTAAATATATTCTAAGTAAAAGAAGCCAGTCACAAAAGACTACATATTGTGTGATACCATCTACATGAAATGTCCAGAATAGGTAAATCCATAGAGACAGAGGATAGATTAGGGGCTGCCTAGAGCTTGGGAGAAGAAGTAGGGGTATGGTGGGGAGTAATAGCTAATGCTTACAGGCTTTTTTGGGGGGTGATGAGAATGTTCTAAGATAGATTACGGTAATGGTTGTACAATTCTGTAATTATTCTAAAAACCACTGAATTGTATACTTTAAACAAATAAATTTTATAGAAGGTAGGTTATACCTCAATAAAGCTGTTAAAATGTATTTTAGTTCATGCATGACTGATCTGTCCTCTGATAGGATGCCTATTTAATTGGAAGTTACTAACTTCTTGATATTTGTCTCATAGGTCAGATCATTTTGTTGTTGTTGTTGAATTATGTTTTATCTGGCAGATAAAACTGAGGACACAGCATCTCAGATAGTTCTAAGAGACTGCTCCCTAGATCATTATTTACACTAAAGATTTAAGTCTTTGTATATATGTTCAACAACACTGAATTATAACTAGTGCCAATTTATTTAATGTTTGTTATACTCCTGCAGTAATATGAAACCATGGAATGTCATATTTCCCTGATACATTTTTAATATGAACTGTGATTATATCATTTTTAAGTGGCAATGTAAATTGTAATTAAACATAATTAATATTAAGACCTGGGACTAATATTATAATTAGATAATGAATAACCTTTGGCAAATACTATCATATGATGGTTTTAACCTATGTATCATATCTATACATAAATATAATTTGTTCTTCATAACATTTAAATAATAATACGATAATAATTGTCTTATATAACATGCTTTATAAAATTAATTTTATCTTAAAAACCAAAGCATAACACATTAAATGCTGTCATCCACCATGTTTTTAGTTTATGTGATTTATATGATAAATAACACATATTGAGATAAAATTATTTTTAATTAGCTTAATAGAATAGGTAACTGGTAACTGAGGAAAAAAAAATTTCTCAATATGAAGCTGTAAAATTATTTACTTACCATATAGTCTACCTAGTTGCTAAAAGATATTTTTTCACTCACCCAAACCAAATGTGTTCTTTCAGAAGGGGCAATTAGCTTTCCTGCTTTTGTGCTGATTTTTGATAATTCAAAATTATAAATAACTGAAAACAAACAAGCGGAATAATAAAGAGATTCCTGGCCTCTAGAGAAATTAAAATTCTGAGATTTCTTAAACACTTTCTTAGTTGTAGTTAATAAGCCAGCCATCAATATGGCCTTCTTTTATCATTGGGCATCTACATTCTTATCTGGCAACATTTTAAAATGTTGCTTTGAGATTGTTTCAAATTTGGAGCAATAGAAAAAGGAGCAGTTTTTTAATATTCAAAACATGTTTGAGACACACTAGACAGCCTCTAGGGAGCACCAAAGGTGTGCTCCCTCTCCTATAATCCAGGATGTGGCACTCATAAGTAAAAAAGATGCTGGAAATAATTCGTTGTAATTGATTTGCTCCTTAAATTCCTTAATTAGGTCAACAGTAGGCTGTTCTGCTTATTGAAGTACATTAGGGGAAAGCTGTCAAGTAAAAAAAAAGTTAGATAAAATGTTAGTGATGTGATTATGTTATCAGATACCCTTTCAGGATAAGTAAAATCTTCTTCAAGTTCAGGTACAAGGGCTGACTGAAACAGTCACTGTCAACAGATTTACTTCAAAGATTTTGTTTGTAAATTTTAAATACCCACATGTCCGTTAGAGATTAGTGTGGCATTTATCTTTATTTGCTGCTTTGTAGATTCCTTGGGATATGGAATCCTGATTTCAAACACAAAGTCTGTAAGGAGAGATACTTTTACTTCTTCCTTTCCAATCTTTATGTCTTTAGTTTTTTTCATCCTTATTGCACTGGCTAGCCTCCTGCATGATCTTGAATGGGGATAAGACTTGTCCTTGGAAACCAGCTAAAGAGGTAATCAGTTAACTGTCAACTGTTAGGCAAGAGTCTAATGACCTTGAACCCACATTTTTTTTATCTAACCTAACAATGATACCTAACCAGTCATATGCTTATAAAATGTCCCTAGTCAGGATGAATTTTAAAACTGACCTACCAGAAATCTTTTCTCTTATATGTAAGACTAAAGTAAAACTTTAACACATAGTCATAAATGATTTGTCCAAAAAGTGTTTTCTAACAGTCTATTCAGTCGCACAGTTATCTATCACCATCTCCTTAGGATTAATTTTACTTTTGCCCTAATGGCATGTAGCTAGTCTTTCTCCATCTTGCATTTCATTCATGTAGTCATTCAACAAATATTTACTGGTCCTTTGCTAACATATACTGTTCTAAATACTGGTGATACAAAAATGAACATAACAAAACAAACAAAAATCTAGTATATTTGTATGGTTGGTTTATTTAGTTTTCTTCAAGTTACAATTCTATACTTCCCTTAAATGAATTTCACTGCTCAGTTTTGACTGTTTCCTTTCATTTTTATTTTATTTTGCCAAGCTCATTTCCAGTCTTTCCTTCAACACTGTACTTCTCTATCCACTGTGGAGCCACTCACAGAAATATAACACGTTATGTTATCCAGATCCTTAGATAAAATGCTTAAACACTCAACACACATCCAAACCCTAGACACACCTCCAGCTGCTACCTCCTCAACTTTAACCATTTTCTGGTTACAGGGATCCACATAGCTGTGCATTAACTAGAAAGGTTTTTTGTATGCTGTACAGTATTTCCTAACTTTGCTGACTTTAAGAACATTATCCTGGACCTTGCTAATTTCAAGGGCGATAATACAAATTAGCTTGCTGGTTTTTCCTAGAGAAGCTATCCTCATAGTTATTTTTAAAAATCAAGGTGTTATTAGCTAAAAAATCCCCTATTGTATTTTTCCAGGAGTTGGATTTATAGGTTATATCTTTCCCATTTAAAAAAAAAAAGATATTTGAACCTGTGTCTAATTTTTATAAATCTCTAAGGTATATGAGGAAGAGTAGTTAGTAATTTTTATTGATTTGACAAGTTCCTCATACATACAGGGAGAACACAGGACCCAAAAGCTTTCATCTATTTAGCTTATTTAGTGACTTTTATCTAGGATTGGTTTTGATGTTCTGACTTCATATTTTATATAGTACTCCAAATTTCCAATTACATATAGAAATATTTCTGTATACATATTTCATGACCCTATTGAGAAGAATAACTTCTAATTACACTCTCAAATTTCATTTCTAGAATTTAAAATAATAGAAAGGGAAATGGATACACTCTAAGATGTTAGAAACTTTACTGTAAAATGTACCATTAAATATTTATTCCACAACTGTTTCTTGAGCAGCTCTGTCCCAGGCACTGTACAGGTGCTGTGGATACAGAAGTGAGCAAGACAGAAATGGCCTATATGGCCTCTGCCCCCGTGGGACTTTCAGTGCAGCTCCAAAAATCAAACAGAGAAAAGAGGTTGAAAAACAAGGATGTTTCTGGAGGTTTGAGGGGAAAGGAGAGGGAAAAGAACAATATGGTTAAAATAGAAGCTGAAGAAGAGGATCAGCTGTTGTCGGGGAAGGAGCATGCAAAGGCTGAGAGCCTCCAAATGTTGAAAGAAGCCAAGCTCCTCTAACCCTAACAGTTCTGAGGTTCCACATCAAAAGCCCAGGCTCATGCTCCCCAGGGACCCAAAGCAAGGAACCGAACATGAAAAAGCTGAGGGACTTCAGAAGCCCCACCCCTACCCCCAAATATCTACTTGTTATGAGTTAAAATCTCTTAGATAGAGAACATGGTATTTCATAATAATAAATAACTACTGTAGAATGCAAATGCTCTAATAAATACAAACTAATTTATACTCATGTGTAATTGACCAGTCACAAGAATGAATGTTTAGTATCAGAGCCTTCCCGGCATAATAGAAGTAAGTAAATAAAAGATGCTGAGTATTTAAAGTTTGGGGAGGGCTTCCCACCCAGAAACAAAACAACACAGGTAGAGGTGGTTTTGGAAGATAACTTAATGAATTTAATAATTTTGCCAAGATGAAACTGGGACAATTGGAAGACATATTTTTACAAACATATTTCAGCTTGAGAGCCAATAAAGTATACCTCTTTATAAAGGAAAAAAAATGTATATGTATATACTATTCTTCATGTCTTTTAGTTCCATATGGCTCTTTTATGGTTTTCAAACATAATCCAGAATCATGCTCTACCATGTGTTCTCAACAGGGGGGCAATCCTGTCCCTGTCAAAAATTGAGTCTGTGGGGCAGGGTAAACGAATCTTCAGGTTTGTAGCCTGCCAACAGGCCACAGTACATAAATGGGTATACCAGTGTATCTGTGGCATTACAATGTATCTAAAAAAAAACTCTGGAGGGAGGGTAGTAATGAACTAAAGATTGAGAAATGCTTCCCTAAGAGCTTCCTTATTCTCTCTTGTGCTTCCAGCCCTCGGGCAGTGTTTGGGTTTAGCCAAACTAATTTTCTTCCTTGCTCTTCCGACCGACCCCTCTCCAGTATGGGCAGAGCTTGGGTTCTTCTGAGTTCTTAGAAGGGTTCTTTAAAGAACATATAGTTCTCCTGGATGCCTTTGACCCCAAATACTTCAGTCATCTGGAACACTTTCAGTTGTTTCTCTAAGCTTTACAGCATTTTTCTTAAAATTGTTTTTTGAATTTCACCGATTTCCTCTTTTCTTTTCTTAACTCTGTTCATTTTCTAAATATTACCATGTCTCTACCAACTGCCACTCACAGACTATAGAATATTTTAAAAGGACACCCATCCAACACTAGAAAGGGATCCTAAATTCACTCCCAGAACTTATGACAGTGTGTTACAGTTCTAAGTAAAGAGCCCAAGTTATTTTTTGTTTCATGCCTGATATTGGAAATGAGTTCAGTTATTCTCTATCTTTTAATATGTTTAGGAAATTTTCAATATACCTGCCAAACTATCTACTTTAAGAAAAGCTCTGAGATTACCCTCTTGCCCTTCTGTGCCAGCGCTGGGAGCAAATGGGAGTATATTAATGTTCTAGATGTTCAAGGCCACACAGGAGAGGCAGAAAACAGGATAGTGCATTTGCCAAAAAATACAAATTCCATCCCATTGAAATATGGCTAGTAATGTTCTAAAAAATGTGCAGAGTGAGCAAAGGAAAAACTACATAAGGTGAGTAAATGTTTATAAGTCAAGATTACAAAAAAAGGATATGACACAAAAGTTAAAGATGCTAAAAACCAGATAAGGTCTTTATACAAAAGAGTGAAACACTGACAACATCGACTAATCGCTATATGCACATAAAATACACAAATGTAAAATAAAGCAGAAATTTCGATCCATGCTAGAATACAGTAACCCCTACTATTTATTAAGCATCTACTAGGTGGACAGGAGCTGTCCTTCACATGTATTGTTACATTTAATCTACACAGTGACCCAGCTAGGTAGGCTTTATTAATAACCCCATTACACACAAAGAATATGGGGCTCAGAGAAGCTCAATAATGTGAGTTAGTTGGCACTTGTATTGTGCAATAGCGCCAGAATTTGTATCAGCTTTTCCTGTCTTGAGCCATGCCCTTTACCCTATGCCAGTCTAGAATGATTTACATTTTAAGAGAAATTAAGTGAATTCGAGGTGCATAGTGATGTCACCTCACATATTGGTTGCAATATGCTTTCATGAGTGTTCTGGGGCTAGAGATATAGCCAGCACTCCAGGGACTGAGTATAAAGTCTTTGGGAGTGTGTTGCAGCCCATGAGGCCATCATTATCTGTGGATGAGAAGAGCTGATGAGCAGGAGTGAAATGTTCATTAGGTTAAGCTCTAAATCAGTCATTTAATAGAAATCAGTGGCAAGAACAGGGATTTGGGAAACAGATGGCCCTGATTCCAAATTCGAATTCTGCTGTATACAAGTTACATGGAAAACCCTGGACAGGTGACTTAAACTTCCTTGATCTCCATTTCCTCATACAGTCATTATGGTAAGTTAACAAAAATTTATGTAGGAAAAAGAAAAAGAGGCAGCTTTGGATAAAAAAGTAAATCATTAAGACTAGAGGCTTTGGATATACGTATTCGTATAACAGATTTACTTTGCTGTACACCTGAAACTAACACAACATTGTAAATCAATTATACCCCAATAAAACTTTTAAAAAATATACTAGAGGCTTGGCTTCGTTCAAGCATTAACTTAGCTGTAGAGTCTTGGGTAAGTCACAAACTCTGAGCCTTTTTCTTCTGTGAAATGTGAATGGCCATCTACCTTAAGGGTTTGTTGTCAGATTCTGAGATAATGTGTCAGACACCTACAGCAACTAGACCGTATTATAGTGGTGCTCCATATTAAATTATTAACACAACACTTGGCAAAATAAGTGTGTGTTTCCACTCTATTTCTTTTTAAACTTGGGCTTTATTATAAAGTCATTGGTGACTACAACTTAAAAATACTACAGACTATTAAGAATCATTAAAAATTTGGTAAAAATTAGATACCTTAGAAGTTAAAAATATTGCTAACTTTGTAGTTTTTTAAAAGATAAACTTCCTATAAGTGGAAAACTATTCATTCTTTTCTCTTACAGTTCCTCATACTTTTTACTTTTACTAAAAGCATTCCCTTCTAAACACACACTTCATTAGGTAAGTGCCTAGTCAATCTGAGAAATAAGAGATTAGTACCATTAACAAAGGCTTTGATAATTTTATTAATAATAAAGTTGTTAAACATGGGTGCTATCTCTGATATGGTTGTTGGGTTAGTGGGCCTTATCTGTGGTCAGTCTATTATGTGAACCATGAAAAACATCCATCCTTGCAAAGCTGCTTCCCACCTCTCCCTCAAAAGCAAACACACTGACCTAAAGAGTATATAATCACTCGAAAGTAAAGCAAATCAGGGTCACATCCAGGGTCTTCCCTATTTAAGCAAGTCACAAGAAATGCAAATATCACAGATAAGAGTTGTATACATCTAATCTGTTATCTATGTCCACACACCCAACACATGGTTTATGAATCTGAGCAAATTTTGGGAAGTTCGACTTACCTTTGGGGCTTACATAAATCATTAAAAAATAGAGAGAAAAACACATAAAGCTGATTGGCTCTGACGATTCTGCAGTATTGTGCCGAGAGGGTTAAGACCACTTGTCCTCATCTCTCATCTGGATGGCATTTTAATGACTTGTCCATGAAGAAACCTCAGGTATGCCTTAGGAAACCACTACATACCTGTCCGGAAATGTGACCGTTGGTTAAGGCTACATTTCTTACACTATCGATGGCTTGTAAGAAGCGTGTGACTAAAATAGGGCTGCCATTTCCTTTACCTATTCCTCCCCCATAAGTCTGCATGAAATAGTCATTCAAGTCTCCCTCTGCCCAACACCGGCACTCCCACACAGGTTGATCGGGTCTTACTTTTTACTTTAAGGTGGATGGGGACTTGAAAGTGTTTCCTAACTGGTTTGCTGGGAGTTTAAAATGCTTAAAAAGAATTCGAAAGTGAAGTTTGGCCCTAACCCTCTGAAATATCCGTCCTGGGATGTGGGCTAGGTGTCCGTGGCATTCAAAGGTAGGTACAGAGCGAGGTTTTGAAGGGACTGGAATCTGATGTACCCCGGCAGGCGTGGGTGGGGGAGGGAAGAACTGGCGGAGGGAGAGAAGAAGGAATTAGGGTCTACGGAGCACATCCTAAGGTTGCTGAGTTGCTAACTCCATCCCTCACCATCTCGTCGTTGAGAACCAGCTGGAAAGGGCAAGACCGGCGAGCCTGGGTTTGGGTCGAAGGCAGCGGTCCTGGCCTCGACCGCCGGCCTAGACACCTGGCTTCTGGGGCCCGCGCGATCCGGCGAAACCCTCTCTCCCCTAGGGTCCTGCTGGGGAGCAGACATCACGCTCTCGTTCCCTTCGGAGACCTTCTAATTCCTCTCTCTCTCCGAAAGTGCTAACTTCAGGGTTCGGGGGCGGCAAGGGAAGAGCAGACCAGAAGGGGCAGGCCCTGGGGTCTCGGGAGTTTTTAAGGTAGAACGACGATCGCTCCCAGCGTGGCCCCGTTTTCTCCTGGTCCCCTGGCCCCATCCCCCCAAGTCCGCAGAACCTGCCGCGCTGCGCTTGGCGCCAGGCTGGGGTCTCTCGCCCGACGCTGGGGCTGGCGTGGGGAAGGGTGGGGAAGGGGTTGGCGGGTCCCCGAGCCCCAGCAGCGTATGGCTCCAGGGACCACACGCTGGGCAGGAGACTACAGTCTGCCCTCCCGAGAGCCGGGGAAAGGCAGGGACGCGAGCGAGGCGGGGCGAGTCGTGGCCCCAGCGCACCTAGCGGACTGAGCCGCCGGTCCTCGGCGGGCCGTCCCTCTCCATCCCATCCCTCGGCGGTCCCCGCCCTTACCTCTAGGCGAGAGGGTGCCGTCTGCAAAGGGTGCTGGGGAGCGGCGAGCCGTCCCCCGGTCGGGCTCAGCGGCGGCCAGCGACAGCGGGGTCGCTCGCGGGGCTGCTGCTCATGGCTCGTCGCGCTCGGAGCACTGCGGCTGCGGCCACGGAGGCGCCTTCCTCCTAGTCCTCTTCGCGGGCTCCGAGCCGGGACGCAGCTAACGCCCCAGCCTCGCAGCCCTCCGCCCCTCCGCCTCCCCGGCCGCGGATGGAGCCGCCTCCAGCGCCGCCCTGCAAGCAGCCGGGCCAGCGGCAGCCAGCGCCCCCCAGCGCCCGGCCCCGGGGTCGCCGCGCCGCCCACCGGTCGGCTCCGCCGTCCCAGCCCGCTGTGACGCAGGCCACCGGGCCCGGGAACTTCCTCCCCCGCGGAGACCACCCCAAGCCCGGGCCGGCCGCCAAGGGGACTTCCTTCAGAACACGGAAGAAAATCTCCCGCCGCTTCCCGGCGGGGCCACTGCGGCCTTTATGACGCCCACCTGGCGGCCAGTGCCGGGGGAATCGGCTGGGGCTAATACCTTCCGCCATCCCTAACAATCCGCGGAAAACCCGAGGCTTCCCTGCGCTCGGCGCTCGCTCCACAACCGCAGCTCCTCCCCTGGGTAAGTTAGAGGGGAGCAGCTACCCCTAAAAATAGCCCTTCTGGGAACTCCTCGGAAGGACCGGGGTCAGGATAGAGATAATCCCTCTTCATTATCATCCTCCCCGCACAGAAGAACAGAACGGTGGGAAGGGGTGGTGGGACGCACCGAAGGAGACAGAGGACAAAGGCAAAAACCAGTTTTTCTGGACCATAAAGCCCATGAGCCGGTCGCTTGACACCTGAGCTTCCTGTCTAGCAGGAACCCCCAAGTTCCCGGACCTTAACAACAGGGCGCCTGGATCTCTCAGCCGCAGGTTCCAGGGACGCTGAAATTGAACGCTCTGCCTACAGTTTCGTGCTGTGCATGAAGGAGTTGACCAGGCACGTCAAAACCACCTGTTGTCTAAAGAGTATGGGGGAGAGGTTTTCCCTTTTTTTTTTTCTTTTAAATTGATCTGAACAATTTTTTTCTCCACCTTTCCCTACCCAATTTCAGGATGAAAAGCGAACTCTGCCTTCTTGAAAGTTGACAGTTATCTGTATGGAAAATCTGCCCAGTGGAAAAGTGTCCAGAAAAGATTACTAAGTAATATAGGGTCTTCTGGGATGCATTACCAATACGAGCTTTTCTAAGAGCACCAACAATTAAACTATTGCTTTGTCCTGGCATTCAGGGAAAGACAGGTGTATGCCGAAAGAGGAATTCGTAGACAACTAGTCCTCTTTCACTAGTTGGTTGGTTTTTACACAGTTGGTTGGTTGGTTCTTAAGAAAGCAGGCACCTCCTTTTACCCCACGCCAAAATTAAAATGTGTCCAAAAGTTGTTCTTTTAGGCTTTTTACTGATTTCTCCATGTTCCTCTGGCAAACTCCTACATTTTTTCCAATTCCAGTACTGTGGTTGGGTGTCTTTCCCAGAAGACAACCTGAAACCCTCTCAGGCCTTAGGAGATGACCCGAATACTAGCCTTAATTAACCTAGATCAACACAAAATTCTAGAGTGGAGCCATCCTCCTAGGTAGCAGGCAGAAAAATTCCTGGAAGTTTCCTGGGGAAAAGACAGAGACTGATTAGCAATTTGCTAAAAAGTACTGAGTACCTTGCAGGCCACCAGGTACTAGCTGAGGTAGTTCCAGCTCTTCAATGCCTTGCCAGGATTTAAATGCTCAGTGAGGTGAGTACTAAGGGCACTAATGTCCTGTGGAGGGCTTTATTCTCCAAGGGCTTTCTGAGTGCACCTCTATCTTCCTTGTGCCACTGGCACCCTAAACTCAAGCTTAGTCATCCCTGAAATGCTCCCACACTACCCAGTGTCAAGGAACCACAATTCTAGACTTTGGACACAGGTGAACCAGGAGGAAGTCCCTACTCTTCTTGTGTAAATGTAAGGAAGTTACTGCTACATTTTTTTTTCCATCAACAATATTAGTACTATAGAGTGCTGTGAGAATTAAATAACATGCTTAAATCACCAAGAACAGGGCCAAGCACTTTATAAGTACTCAGTAAATGGTAGCTGTTGTATTTACTATAGTTCATTGCCCTGAGAACAAAAGGACCAGAAACAGAAAGGAGGTTTGGAGATGGATTTGAATCCCTGCAAGTTGAGTTCTCCCACCCCATCCCCGACAGTTGCTTAATTGTGATACTTTTGTCTACTCTGTGCCTGCTTTCTAGTAGGGTGAACTGGACAGTTCTGCGTGTAGTCAGGTGATTCCTGTGCACACTAAAGTCTGAGAGGCGCTAGTCTGAAAGCCGCTATGTTGTACTGCTTAGGTGTCCTTATTTTACAGAATGTAAGCTGTAAGTCTAGTCACCTCACTTCAGTCAACCTACTGTAAGTCAACACACACACTTATCAAGCCTTCTGTAAAACACTAGATGAATCAGCAATCAGCCAACTTTTGTGAAGGCTGAACCCTGAGGGTCTCAAAGAAGTGTAAGTCTTATTCCCTGACTTCAAGGTGTTCACAGAGCATGAGAGGGAATCTGGCATGCATATAAGTCAAAATAAACCATTTTTAACTAAATGTGGTTGGAGTTCAGAGAAAGGAGAGGGAACTGTGGGCCAGAGCCACCATCTTGATCTTTCACTGAATACCCAATTCTTTAGGCCAAAATTTGACATTCCAAATGGGCTTCCAGAGTGAGTTTCCATACTTAGACTCCACACAGAAGTTAACTATGTACTGGTTGACAAATAGGGAGCAGAAGTAGACCTTTCTGAGCAATGCATGACCATGATAAGAAATTTGGAATGATGTAGATCTGGGCTCAAATCCTGTGTCCACCACTAACCAGCTATGTGACCCTGAGCTTCATAATCTTTGAAGCCCAGTTTCCCCATCTGTCTCTTAGAATAGCAATACCTTCTTTTGAAGGTTCTAGTGAGGCTTAGAATATCTGCAATCGCTCCGGTGGATTGTATGGAAATGGTGATTATATTACATTGTCTTGTTAGCTACAAGAAAAAGCAGGCTGGACTATATCATTCCTTAAATCACATTTCAAAAGCCGCCTTCTCTGTGGAGCTCTGCAGGCTCCAGCCAAGTGTAATTCTCACTTCCTTATGCTCCCACAGCACTTATTTTTGAACCTCTGTTTCAGAACTTAACTGGTGTCCTGCCATTTATTTCTTTATGTTTTGCTTCTCTACTGTATATTCATCTCTACATCAACACCTAGCAGAGAGCCTGGCATTAAATTTTGAAAGAACAAGTTTAAAAATGTTTCAATTTCTTGTACGGGTTCTGACTTTCACTATAATTTGTATTAAACTGCAGGCTCTAAAACCTGAACCCTTTTGCTCATAGTTTATACTAAAATTATGTATTTTGAACATGTATCTGCTTAAACCTTGATTTTTCAATGCTGGGCTTATTCTTTAAGACCAACCTGCTATGCTTGTTTTGTTTTGTGATGTCAGTTGATCCTTCCCAGTAATAGTGAAAGTAAAATCTAAATTCTAAACCAAAACCACCAGCAGGATTTTACTCAGCATTCTCTACCCACTCTGTGCACATCTGCTCCCCAGACCTTTTCTGAGCTTTGTGGGAAAGATCCTGAGCTAACAGGAAACATGGTTGTTTTAAGTTTCAGCTGTTAACATTGTTGCAACCATTACCACTTTCTGAATTAATAGCTGCAAGATAAAACCCACCTTTAACAACAGTTTTGAAATCCTTGACTCTATGCCAATAAAAATGCTAGGGAAACCTTCCCTAGAAAAAGTCGTGTGAGCAGGAAGTTGCCCAAGAGGTAATGTGGTCAAATGTGGTCTTGACCCTAAAAAGGCAGAAGAACTTGTGCCAGAGGAGAGGGTGGTGTCATTGAGGACTTAAAAATAGAATTCTAGAAAACTTTGGGTCAAATTCTTCTAAAATCAGCCCTGTATAATTTATACACCTCCCTCCACACACATGCACACGCGTTGGAAGTGGTTGGTACCACTAACTTGTGGGATATTCTTTGGAAATAATAATAATGAATAAGCACTTACTAGGTACATGGTATGTGCTAAGTACTAACTTTATATATATTGTCTCATTTAGTCGCTGTCGTCATCCACTAGTAGGCAGTGTTATTTTCTGCTATTGAGAGAGGGGAAAACTGAGGCACTTTGTAATCAAGTAACTAGCCAAAGGTCACATGACCAATGAGTGGAAGAGTTAGGATTTGGACCCAGGTGAGTCTAATTGCAGAGTTCTCAGGCTTAACCACTACTCAATCCATGGAAAAGGAATATTTATTTTTAAAGTGAATGCATGAAGTATATTCAGTAAGGTTAACAATGTAGTTTTTCAGTAGTTTATGAAATTGCATTCATTTGTACTTTTCTCAATCATGTATTCATATCCTAAATGTGCCTTCCTGGGGTGATTTCACAGCTTACTCTTTAATTGAAAAGCATTTTATGACTGAAAGCAAACTTAATGAAAGATCATGAAGTGTCTGTGGTTCTGAGTTTAGGCAATATGAAAGATACCAGGCAGAGAGCCTCATTCTTAGAATTATTGTTTATATGGGCCAATGATGAATAACTTTCACGTGATAGATATGTAGTATAAGTTTAAAGTAAAAAATGAGTTTGCTTTCTTTCCGCCATCTTTCCGTGCCGCCATAATGGTGCGCATGAATGTCCTGGCTGATGCTCTCAAGAGTACCAACAATGCCAAAAAGAGAGGCAAACGCCAGGTTCTTATTAGGCCGTGCTCCAAAGTCATCGTCAGATTTCTCACTGTGATGATGAAGCATGGTTACATTGGCGAATTTGAAATCATCGATGATCACAGGGCTGGGAAAATTGTTGTGAACCTCACAGACAGGCTAAATAAGTGTGGAGTGATCAGCCCCAGGTTTGATGTGCAACTGAAAGATCTAGAAAAATGGCAGAATAACCTGCTCCCGTCCCGTCAGTTTGGTTTCATTGTACTGACAACCTCAGCTGGCATCATGGACCATGAAGAAGCAAGATGAAAACACACAGGAGGGAAAATCCTTGGATTCTTTTTCTAGGGATGTAATACATACGTGCAAATAAAATGCCTCAGAGGGGGGAAAAAAAAATGAGTTTGACATTCTCAGGAGTGACTTTTTTGTACCCAAATATCACTGCTATCACTGCATTACTAAATAATATTTGCTTGCTCCTGTTTATTAATCATGTACAGCCACTGATCTAAGAACCTTATATGTATTAACTCATTAATTAAATCTACAAATGACTGGCTCTGTCCATGAAGTAAATTATTTAAAGATAATGAAACATTCTTAAGGGGTTTAGAACTTCCGTAGTTATTAAACGAAATACATTAGGATTTACCTCTTATGGAAGGAAACTCATTTTTTCCCCAGGACTCAACATTTTCAGCCTTTTCTCAATACCGTATCACATTATGCATGTAGAATGTACCTTAGAACATCTCAGATCACATTTTAACATCAACTTTCTTCAAATTTCAGTGACATCAGCCCTGACAAAGCACCTAATTTCAGGCCTAAGGAATTGCTTCTTTCCTTTGACTAAAAAGCCTCTCTTTCTCTCTCTCTCTGAGGCATGAAGATCCATGGCTCAAGACACCTTATCAGGGTAGTGAAATTGAAGATGCCCTTGTTACTCACATAAACATGACTCTCTCTTTGGAAAAGTATCATGGACTGTGCTTTGTTTACTTAGAAGATGCTACAAGCGTGCCTGGATGCTCTCTTCTTAAAGCTTCCACCCATACTGACACAAGACACATTTTCTTGAGCCTTTTTTCAGTTTATTTATTAATTTCCTGAATTTACTCATGTTGTTTACCTCTCTGGGAAAAAATCAACAAGAAAGCCTGGTTAGCTTTCTCAGTATCAATGATAATGATCATTTATGATCACGTTTATTGCTAGTAGTGAAAAGAGCGTAAACCGAGATTAAGAGACCGGAGTCCAGGTGTGGTTCTGTCATTGACTAACTTTGTGACTTAGGACAAGCCTATTAATATCTTTGGATCTTTGCTCTCTTGATCTGAAGTGAAGGGGTTGGAATAGGTGATTTTTTAGGATTTATTCAGTGCTAGAACTTTTCACATTGATCTTAAAATGGTACATATTTATCCTCCCTAGATTTCAGTCAGTAATGCATATAATCACCAATATGTAACCAAAAATCCAAGAAGGCATCCAGTGCTGTTATCTATAGGAAATATGTCTAGAGCAGGGCAGACCAATCAGGCAACATCTTCTCAAAGCACCTCTGTCTTCCACTATCCATTACCAGTGAGACAGAGCCATTCCTCTACTGAGGCATTTCCAAGTAGCATTCTGTAGAACCTTTGAGTACCCTGAGAAATAGGCGTCTGTGGTCAAAGTCGTTTGGGCAACACTATATTCCTCTTGGAGATTCACAATGCATATTAACATGCTTAGGGCTCTGAGAAATCCTGCATTAAAAATACTTGTTGACTTTGCTGAACCTAGCATGTCTCTAACTTCATTTACCGTGGAACTATTTCCTTGGTCATATCTATCAACATTCCAAGAAGAATAAACTCTCTCAGAATAGAATGTTTGAATTGTTATTCTAGAGTTAAAGACTTCAGAACGGTCGTAAGGTTTTCCCCCTTTGGAAAGAGAAGGGAATTATAGGCCGTGTTAACTAATTTAATGAATGCCTACAAAGATGAGCCCTCTTGATAGATGCGATCTGCAGGCATTTTCCTTACAAACAGCCACAATAAAGTGCCTGTTGTCTTCAATAGGACAAAGAGCCCCCATTCTCACTGGTAATAGTGTAACCTTGCTCCTTTACACTGAGGAATATTCCCTTGCCTTTATACGTTTGTACTGGCCTCCAGGTTCTTTGACATTCTTTTAGAAATAGTTGAAAGTGGTATAAGACAAACACATTCATTCTGTGCACTCGAAGAGGTATCATAGAATAGTTTATCAATGACCACTGGGAGACAGCTCTCCATGGGTCTCTAGTATTTCTGTACATCTTATGAGCAAGACACTCACTGCCCTTTCTTCCAGACTAGATTTTCAAAGATATTTGTATAGTGAACAGCCTTTAAAGATGGTGATAATGTCTGCCTCTAGAGCAAAGGGCATGCATACTTACTGTCCAGTATAATAAAGGTAATGTCTCTCTCCAGAGCAAAGGACAGGCAGACACACTCGTTATAAAGGGTTCACATTCTCTGAGCTCATGGTCCCCTCTCTTATAACACAACCTACTGTTAATGTGTTAGAGCTCAAGGAATGGACACATAAAAAATGCTGATACTTCTGGCTACTGCTGTTGCTATGAGGGATGAACATGTTTCCATCTCTGATCCAGGAGCTTCATGTCTTCTACCAGAATCCAAGAAACTGGAGCAGGCTGATTTTTTAGCTTGCAAATAATAAAAGTCTCAGGCTTTTCACAGTCCTTAACAGTAACTGGCTTTTTCCTTCTTATGAATTGGACAGTGGTGGAATAACTTCATGTCCTTAGGTGTTCTCCCTCCCTGGTGCTGTGAACATACTCTCCTATGAGTGCTTCTCTAGGCCTGTTGTAACATTAATAGCTGTCCAGCCCACTTTCTGAGGAACATTCAGTAGAGGGCTGATAGAAGTGATGTGCTCTGATTATGGGATATCAAAGAAAGGCACAATGAATTTCTGTCCGGCATGATAATATTTCATTAAAATGATTAGAAACTATCTTGCTTTCTATCTTATTTTAAAGGAATTTAAAAATTAATCCTCAGTGAAAAGGAAGTACCATCTTACAGTAAAGAATGGATAAGTATGTGTCTGAGGGCGGGAGGGGTGGATACTTCTGAGTTAACTGCACTGACTTCTTCCAAAAGCAATGTAGATAAAGGAAAAGACTAGAGTTTGGGACTTCCCTGGTGGCGCAGTGGTTATGAATCCGCCTGCCAATGCAGGGGACACGGGTTCGAGCCCTGGTCTGGGAGGATCCCACATGCTGCGGAGCAACTAAGCTCGTGCACCACAACTACTGAGCCTGCGCTCTAGAGCCCTCGAGCCACAGCTACTGAGCCCGCGTGCCACAACTACTGAAGCTCGCATGCCTAGAGCCCGTGCCCCACAACAAGAGAAGCCACTGCAATGAGACCGCACGCACCGCAGCGATGAGTAGCCCCTGCTCGCCACGACTAGGGAAAGCGTGCGCAGCAACGAAGACCCAATGCAGCCATAAATAAATAAATAAATTTATTTAAAAAAAAGACTAGAGTTTGGATAAGATAAATTGCTTCACGTGGCCAAAGGCAGCATGATTTTACCATAACATGAAAATAACAGTGACCAAGTTTAAGAAACTGAAAACATCCAGATTTCTTGAATGTCAACAACATTCTTCAGTTTGTAAGATACTCCCTACAACAGTCTATTTACACCTTATCTGATGTCATTTCATATTAACTGTTGATTTCATTGGCTAAACCAGAACTCAAAATTATGAGTTCTGTAATTATGCTTTTGACCAGTTGCTTTGAAACAAATATTTTCTGATCAAAAGGGTTTCAGGAACTTTAGAACATAACAATAATAGGTTTGTGAGCAACCTGGTCTGGAATTTTTAAGAGGTAGTCTGATAACTTGCTACAGTGATTTGAATGCCACAAATAGGGTAGTAAATTAACATTTGTTAAGTGCTCTCTGCCAGGCAGGGTCTAAAGCATTTTACATGTATGATTTCATTTACTCCATGTAACAACACTATGAAGTAGGTACTATCACTGTCCCCATTTCACAGATGGGGAACCTGGGGGCACAAGTAGGTAATGTGACTTGCCCAAGGTCATGCTGCTAGTAGGTGGCAGAGCCAGGAATAGAATCAAGGCGCCTACAATGGAATCAAGCCTACACTCTTACTCTACTCTTGTACTTCCTTTCTGCCTTATAACATCAGAATTTTTTAAACTAGAAAATGTGATTTTTTTTCCTGTAATGCTTAAGGGAAATAAACATCAATTTCCTTGCTTCTTTGGAGTTTTATCTGTAGATTATCTTCCCAGATATAATGTTTTGTCCTTCATTTCTCCGTAATGAATATATGTCAGGACCACCATTAAGGATGAATTATGTCCAACATCAGCCCATGTTGACTGAGAAGAGAGATATTGTGTAGCTCATTTTGAGCAGGGACACACTCCAATTAAGCCACCTTGAAATGTTCTATTTTGATGCACCTTAAACTCCTGATACAAGAAGCATTCGAAAAATCTTTTAATAATCTAAAACAAATACAAAATTTTGAGTGTTTGTCTTTCAGTCTGTATCCAGAGAAGGAAGAAAAAGTAGCAATACTTTTAAAGTTACCAGTTCTTTACTTGGGCAAACTTTAATTTTTCATGATCAGGAGTGGTGCTACTACCAGTCCCCAAATCACCCACGGTTGCCACTGTCCCCAGATGGACACATTGTGACCCTGTCTAGGCTAACAATCACATCACATCACAGTGCTTTTCTTCAAATCAGACTGGCAGCTTATCCCAGCTAATCTACCAAGGAGAATGGAGGTGGGCAATAATAGGGGACTTCTAAGTGCTTTAAGGGGAAAGGAATTTTTAAAATCTTGGCTGACTACTACTTAGGTTGATGAGATCATTTAATATACAGCATTTGTAGATTGCTGGCCAGCCTCTGGAACTCCAAAATGATTTCTGAAAATTTGTGATAGGAAGGTTTCACGTGAAACTCTCTGCAAGGTTAGATCTGTTCAGTGTCTGGCTAATGAAGACAAATGGTGTGGCACAAATTTCAGCCGCAAGAACAAGATCCACTTCTGCATCTCCTGCCACCATTTTCAGAAGAAAATGCAGGAGTCATCATGGTATTTGTGGAACGACTTTTGTGGAGATCGGTCGGTATTTTTCTTTCTGTCGAGGACTGGAAGAAGTTTCAAATCTGGAGTGAATCTAGAAGTTTAAGAGGAGTGAGTTGATGGTTCACAAAGCTCCTTGGGAGCTTCCTGGTTGTGATCTGCTGCTGGCTTCCTTACTGGGAGGGCAGGGAGAGACAGAAGAAAGAAGCAGACCACTCCAGATTGGTAGGTGGAAGGCTTCATACGGAGATTTACTTACAAGGCTTGTCTTGTGCAGATGCAGGACAAGTAGATTTCTGCACCTGCCCGCTGGAATCTAAGAGTTTATATTGAGGTCTTAACTGGGTTCAGTCGCGTACACAGTCTAGATAGTCTCATCACCACGTTATTATTTGAAGGCTTCATTCTTGGGGCAGCTTCTGGGAATGGCGGAAGCAAGTGGAGCACATATTCCAAGGACAGGGGAGCGGTGGGATTCCTCCAACTGCTCGGGTCCAGCTTGCAGGTCAAACCAGTGGTCACGTCTTCTCAGTGACCTCCCCCAACACAAGTGTGGTTCCATCTCCTGACCTCTGTGAGACCTCAAGTAGCTGCACAGAAATAGTGTAATCCCTTAACTAAAAGGATTTGGATTTATCTGGATTTTAATCTGCATTGTGTGTTTTTGTAACTAATATGATAACTGAATGTCTATGGATCCAACATTTTTTGGCCAAATCACCTTCGGAAGTGTTGCAGTTGTTTGCTCTGAGGGGACACTCTCATCCCATTGGCACATGCCTTTGTAACTCTTTACTACCACCTTGATTTTGTACAGGTCTTCACACTACCTTCTGCTTTCTCTCATTTCTCTTTTCTCATCTCTCCACTCTCCTCCAAATTTTGTCAGCCTTTTAAAATGTCCTATTCAAATTCCCTCTCCATAAAGTTTTTTTTAAAAAACACTTTTTCTGTAAACTCTTACAGTAATGAATCATCTTTTTATCTTCCATAGCTGTGAGAACTTGGATAAGCTGCTTAACCTCTCTGAGCTTCAGGCATAGTTTAACAGGGATAGTTATAGTATTTAATTTATAGTGTGTCTGTGATGATTAGATTAGCACAGTGCCTGACACATTGTAAACATTCAATAAATGTTAACTTTCATTAATATTCAACAGCTAATTACATCTTCTTTTTTGACACTTTACATTTTTTTCTGTTTCCCACATAGTTGATGTTCAAAAATTACTTGTTCACTTAATTATTTTAATAAAATGTCAAAGGAGGAGTCTTTCTATCAAGCTTGTTTTTTAAGTATATTGACAAAGATGAAGAGTTGCCAGTTGCCAATTTTCTTAAAAGTCAACTTGTTAACTTGATATATAATAAAAAAATTTTAAAGTAAGCATAATGAGTGCTTACTGCCTGAGTAAACTATATATAATTTTTACTATTTCATTTCTATTTCAGTGTAACATATCACCCATGATACATTAAAATAATCATCATATCTCTTCACCCCCAAATTTAAATCCATTAAATTTTTTTTGGAAAAATCCTTATCTGAAATATTTGTCATATTGCAGTACTTCCTCAGATATGAGCGATTCACTGTTTTAATAATTAGTGTGGAAAGAAAGTACACACTGAGAATTTTGAAATATTACTTTTATTGTTTACTTAAATCTGTATGCGGGAAGAAATCGCTGGTTTTTCACACAACAATATTACAGGTTCTCTTTTATACATGATTTATACAGGGATACATCATGAATTTGTGATCTACAAGGAGAGGAAGGACCTTGAACTCAGAAGTGAACACATTTCAGAAAGTTGTTTGAAAGGTAAAAACTGACAGTATTCATTTTAGAACAGAAACAGTCTTCCATTTGAAGACAAGAGGAGTCCACATATTTTGTTCAGAAGAATGAATGGGAATATGGCGTTAAAGATCAGGACAGGGGTCCTGAAACTTGTTCAAGAAGTGAAGATTAAGATCTTTAATGTTAGTTGAATTTCTTTTAACTTTTTATTTTATATTGGAGTATAGCCGATTAACAATGTCGTGATTGTTTCAGGTACACAGCAAAGCAACTCAGCCACGCATATACACGTATCTATTCTCTCCCAGACTCCCTTTCCATCCAGGCTGCCACATAACATTAAGAAGAGTTCCCTGTGCTGTACAGTAGGTCCTTGTTGGTTATCCTTTTTAAATATAGCAGTGTGTACAGTTGAATTTTTAATGTTTAGAATACAAAGTTCTGTTAATCACAGGGGACCCACTTGGTCAATATTACTTGGATATCTTTAGAAGATAGTTTAACTCTTCAAGTAGTTCTAACTTCTCAGTCCATTGTGTGGCCTCTTATAATGGAGACAAAACTTTAAATGATAAGTCGAAAGCTTCCTTCAAAATCTCTCTCAACTCCTCCCTTTCCTCCATTTCCATTTGCAGTTCTGCTCTGCCAGTTTAGCTCTCACCACTTCGTGGCTACACAGCGGCCACTGCCTCTTTCCCAGTTTTCCCGTCTTAGCTTCAGCCAGACCACTGTCCATGCAATCGCCCGATTTATTGCCCAAATACTATGAATGGCTGGACATAGTAGCTGCTCAATACATGATAACTTCAACTTGCTTTAAGTAAGTCTCCACTGCACAAAGGAAAAAGTTTAAACTCAAAGCCCTGATGGTTTGTAAATAATAAAAGACTGTGGTATAATAAAGAATATATTTGGTGTTTGTCTATTCCTGGTACAGAGCTTCTGAAACCTTTGGAATTCCCTGAGTGATGAAGTGCCTTTGTGAAGTTAATGAGGTGACTCATCTGGGCCTCTAGATAGTTTCAGGATAGGGGCTGGACGTCCGAAGGACCAACCATGTAATTCGAGTGTTGGAACTTTGGGCCAGGCTGACCTCTGGGATTGGGGGTGCCTGGAGATTGAGTTCAATCATGAGTCTGATGATTTAATCAATTATGTCTATGCAATGAAACCCCAATAAAAACCCTGGACACTGGAGCTCAGGGGAGCTTCCCAGTTAATGAACTCACAGATGTGCCTGGAAAGTGACATGCCCTGACTCCATGGGGAGAGGACGCTGAAGCTGTGTGCTCTCTCCTAGACCTCATCCTATGCATCTCATTTGGCTGCTCTTGGTTGTATCCAATAAAGTTGTAATCATTGAGCTCAGTGAGTCATTCTAGTGAATTTTCAAAATGAAGGGAGTCATGGAACCCCCAAATTTGTAGCCAGTTGGGTAGAAGAGTGGGTGGCCTAGCGAGCTCCCAAGACTCATGGCTGGCATCTGAAGTGAGGGCGGTCCTGCGGGGGACTTTGCCCTTAACCTGTGGAGTCTGTACCAACTCTGGGTGGTCAGTGTCAGAACTGGGTTGGGGTAGAAAGAGAGCCCACAGTACTGAGAAGCTATTACTGGAAACCTATGGAAACAGATCAAGTTACCAGAGCATGATTTTGTACATCCTAGGTGTAATGGAAAGACTGATTTACTAAAGGCCTCCCCAGGACCACAAAATGATAACTCTGCTTCCTCTAATCTGGCTTACCTGGCACCTGTTAGGATGGCCTCATGGTAGAGAATCATGCCTGTGAGTCATTTAAAGAGAAGAGGAGTCCAAATATTTTGACCAGCCTAGGGCAAGGCATTTGGAATGCGTTGTGATCTATGGTCTTAATTCCACAAGGTCCTACCAATGGTTTATTTTGGCAGAAGACAACATAAGTGTCCTTTTCCACTTAGTGCCTCTGAGAAATATTCCACCTAGGCAAGACAACCAAGCCTGGCTGATGAGTTACAAGTAAATAGGGGTGTTATGTACAAGGATCTGGAATTCTCCGTAGTGTCTGCATCCCCAGTAGTAATTCTGAGAAGAATCGAGCTGCTAGTGCTGGTAGTAATAGTTATGGGAGGAGGGAAGGCATTGCCTATTTATTGTTCAACAAGGTATCTGTTTCCAATTTTGCCAGAAAATATAGCAACAAAGGGAAAGAAAAAGAGAAGCCACAGGCACTGAGCACCTATCGCCTACCAGGCTCAGGATGAGTGCTTTCACTTAAGTTAGCTTATTTCATCCTGGTAACCTCGCTGAGGAGGAGGTATCGTCATCTCCACTCTACAGACTCTCAAACTATGGCTCTGAGCTCCCTGAGGTCTCCCAGCTAGTGAGTTAGTAAGCTGACTGGATGCAAATTTAAACTCTACACTCAACTCTACTGCCAAGTTTCCAGCTTTGAGCCTCACCCTGGCAGCCTGAGTTACACTATGGTTTAGGAATGCAGAGAAAGGTTATCTTTTCACCCTCAACTTGCCTGGAGGTTGGAGAAGAGTGGAGGTGGTTTAATCAATCCTCAACTTAGGCTAGAGTAAGCACCTGAGCCAGTTTTCCCCAGATAAGTCAAAGATTGCCACTGGCAAGCAACACTGAAATCTTTTAGCAACCTTTTCTCTCAGCATTCTCTCTTTTAGGCAAATTGGTGCTAATTCTGGGACAGGTGGCAACAAGCAACCATCACAGCCTCCTAGAGACATCCTTGGTGCAGCTGCCCAGGGACCCCTTCTTGTGTTTAGAACACACCCCCCTCTTCCCCAGATTAACTCTGCCTACTTGTGAGTAGCCAGCAGTGAGTCTGCAAGCAAGAATCCTTGAGGGTGCATCCCTCTGTCCACCAGAAGACCTGCTAGTGGGCTCAACACATGCTGAAACCACAGTGGGAGGATGAGGCTAAGGTTTCGGCACTGTTCAGTGTCTATTTGTCGTTAGGAAGGGGCCCTACCTAGTATGGTTGGCTCAGGATCTAACACTGCAGGGCCTGGAGTAGAGTGCCCAGTCCACTGGTGGCAGAGGCTCAAAGGAGTCAGACAAGACACACTGATCTTCACGGTGGCACTTGGCCACAATCAGGGCAAGTAGCCTAGGACAGCATCTCACCTGTCCAAAATTGTGAACAGACTGGACTGGAGCCTAGGCAGAGTGTAGCCACTCCCAGACAGCACCTAGAGCTGAACAGTCTCCCTCCCGTTTCCTAAGGTTTCACAGCAGTTGATTTCCCATGGAAACAAGCAGAAATCTGTTGTAATCATCGGGCATTTTTAGTTTCCTAATTTGTATGGGAACCTGGAGATACAGACATATGGTACATTCATCATCCCAGAAAGCTACAGCTGAAAGAAAAGCAGTTAAAGCCAGTCTTAAAACTGGAAAGCTTCAGCATATGCCTTCAAATGACTTTCCTTAATCTCAGAGACTGTCAACGGTGCTGCCAAAAGACTTGGTTCTGTTTCAGCTCAGTCCTTCCAGCAGGATTTGCGTTTGAACCTTGGTGTGTGCTTCCCCTGCAGCACAGCACAGCCGGCCAGCTCTTGCGGTTCGATGGGGAGCCCCCTTTCAGTTGCTGAACCAGATTGAGAGGGTGAAATGAGCACTGGCTGAATTCTAATTCTGACCCTGGCACAGACTAGTCCTGTGACCTTAAAACTGAGCTTCTCTGTGCCTCGTTATCCTGCTCTGAGAATTTCATTCAATCATTAGCAAATACTGAATACTTATTGAACATCTGTGGCAGGTACTGTTCTAAGAACTGGGAAGACAGCAGTGAACAAAATAGTGTCCCCACCTTTGTGGAGTTTAGATTCTATTGTGGCGAGATAAACAATAAAAGAGTAGGAGGCATAATATAAGGGTGATAAGGGTTATAATAAAGCAGGGGAAGGGAGTATCTGGGCTGAGCAATTACCAGTTTAAAGTATGTGGGTCAAGGAAGTGCTCACTGGAGAGGAAGCAGCTGAGGAAAGGCTTGAAGGAGGAGTGAGAATGAGCCACGTTGATATCGGAGCATTTGGGTGGAGGCCTTGAGAAGGAGATTACCTGCTGTTGTTGAGGAGTAGCAAGAAGTCCAGGGTGGCCACCCAGCCTATGGTGTTTTGTTATAGCAGCCTGAGTGGACTGACACATAGGCTAGAGTTGGAAAGAGGGTATTTGTGACTAAGGGTGTCAAGAAAGATCATGGGGAAGAGAATATCTGTGCACGTATCGGTTTGGAGAAGCTTTCTGGGCCTCCAAACAGAGAAGACTGTGAAGCTAGAGTTGAGTTGTGCAGTGGAAATTATATCTAGCTTGCAAGGGTGCCCAGGACCTCAGGTAGGACCCAGTGAAACTTACTTCCTTTATCTTAAGGACAAGAACTCTGTATTGTTAATCTTTGTATTCTTAATATGTGCACAATAAATTTACTTGTTTCTAGATTTGAATTTAGTCACTTTATATAGTTCTAAGGTACTAAGGTACTGGAGACTTAAGGGTCAGGTCAACGTAAAGTTCAGACTTCTGTCTAGAGCAGTTCTACCGAGTAGAAACGTAATGTGAGCCACACAGGTAATTTTAAGTTTTCTAGTATCCACGTTTTACAAAATAAAAAGAAAGCAATGAAGTTGATTTTAATTACATTATTTAACCCTAAACACTCAACTTATAGCCTTTCAACATGTAATCAATATAAAACTATTGGTATGTTTTATTGTTTTTCACTAATATTTTGAAATCCAGCATATATTTTATACCTAGAGAACATTTCAATTCAAACTAGCCCCATTTCAAGAGCTTAGTGGCCACATGTGGCTGGTGGCTGTCATACTGGACAGGGTAGTTCTGGTGGCAAAATGGAGGGATTTTCCTCTCTTGCTTTATATTTTTATGAGCCTGGCGTTTGACTGTAGAAATGTGGTGTGTTTTGTCAGTCAGACTCAGATATTACTTGTTCCTTTGCTTTATATAGCAGGCAGTTATGTGGTTCCCTCTCCTGTACGTGTTGCAAACAGGATCTCAAAGTGTCTTTATGCCTTAACCACTTGGAACAGCAAATTGCCCTGCAAGTCTCCTGCTTCATTTGTTCTTACCTCCCACAGGTAGGAACACACCCCAATCAAAACCACGAAGGAAGATCCAATCACAAAGCTTCTGCTGGTGTGGGTGGTCATCCTAATGGCTACATTTAAAAATACTGCCTTTCTCTGATTTTATGTTAAAAATCTCTGTGATGAAAAACATAAAAATGCTGGAGGGGGGCACAAATAACTTAAAATTTATGGCAGGAGATCTTCTAGGCAATGGCATACATAGGAAATAAAAACAAAGGGAAAACTATCCTGAATAACATAGAGCTCACAGAATAAATGGGACTTTAACTTACATTTCAGTTTATAAAAACGACTTCATGTACTTTTGCTGACTTGTTCATGTTTCTAACTTACAGAATTCCTCCCTGACTCCAGAATGTTAATATTGGCGCTTAATGGGGAGGAATACTACGAGGAATCCTGTTCTAAGCACTTTGAATGTATTAATTAATTTAATCCTTATAACAGTCCAATGCCCCTTATCATAAACCTGCAACAGATTTGACCTATACAAACAAACAAAAACCAAAATAAAATGGTGGTTAGAGGATCAGGGTGGGGGGATAAGATTGATGGTGTTTCAGGGTACAGACTTGTAATGAGCAGTGGATTTGCCATAGAGATCTAATGTACAGTTAATGAATAGAGACAGTAATACTGTACTATAAGTATGTAATGTGATAAATAAATATCACCTTAAATTTACAAAATGTTATCTGTCAAATTTATCCAGTAAATAATAATAAAAAAAAGAAACATTAGAAAACCTCTAACAGGTTTGAATCTCAGCTCTGTCACTTGCGAGTTAGCAAACTCTCTGAGACTCAACTTTCTACTTTGTAAAATATGAATAACAGTGTCTCAATTCACAAGACTGTTGTGCAGATTCACACAGATTAACAAGATTGTTGTGAGGTAGTGTGTGAAATGTACGCAGAACAGTGCTTGACAGTGTAAGGTCTCAATAAACATTACTACTATTATTGGTGACAAATGATTACTTTACAAATCTTGAGGAGAGAGGTTACAGATGTTCTAAGGCAAAGAGGCCGCAGGATTAGACTCTCTTCTTCTAGCCTTTAACAGGCTATTATTAGACAGTGGTTTTCAGCTTCAAGAACCACAATTTCCCCTGTCCATATATTAGAAAGTTTTGGAGTCTATGCTAACATTCAAGGCATTGGAGAACTCTTTCTAGAGTTTCTAAGCCAAGAATGTATTCCAACATCACTGACATTTTAAAAGTAATTTTAAATAGGTATTACATGTACATGATGCAAAATTCAGAGAAAATACAAAAAGATATGCAGAGAAAAGGGTATACAGTGTTATCATTTTTGTGTGTGTGTATCCACCAGAGATACTGTGAATATCCAAGCTTACACACTCTCTCTTTCAAACATTCAATCAGCAAATGCATTCAACTGAGTCTATTGTTTTTACTGAGATACAGTATTGATTAGTGTTTCCCAAGGACACTTTCTTACAGGTGCACAATAGCTACTGACTCTTGGTGATCAGTCTCAGCAAAGGCCCCAGAGAGGTGTCAGTAATCAGGTAAAAGAAGCAAGCAGGGGGTAAGATGAGAGCTCAAGGGAAGAGGGTGAAGCTGGTGAGTGACCCTGGCTGACAGACGTGGCTCTAAGAATTTTAAATGTACTGTCTTACTGAATTTTCCCAACCAGTTATTCTCTCCCATTTTGCAGAGGAGAAAATGGAGGTGTGGAAAGGTTAAGTGACTTGACCAAGGTAACACAGCTAGAAAGTTGGGAAGGCAAGATTCAGACTTAAGTCTGGCAGGTTTCAAAGCCCCAAGCCCAAGGACTTCCACCCTAGGGGAAGGACAAAGGGATCAGGTACCCAGGAGGTTGGAGAGGGGCTGGATTGCCAATTGTTTTAAATGCAGGGAGGGGGACTTCCCTGATGGTACAGTGGTTAAGAATCCACCTGCCAATGCAGGGGACATGGGTTCGAGCCCTGATCCGGGAAGATCCCACATGCCGTGGCGCAACTAAGCCTGTGCGCCACAACTACTGAGCCTGCGCTCTAGAGCCCGCGAGCCACAACTACTGAGCCCATGTGCCACAACTACTGAAGCCTGCGTGCCTAGAGCCTGCGCTGTGCAACAAGAGAAGTCACTGCAACGAGAAGCCCACGCACCGCAACGAAGAGTAGCCCCCGCTCGCCGCAACTAGAGAAAGCCCCCGTGCAGCAATGAAGACCCAACATAGCCAAAAATAAATAAATAAAAGTAAAATAAAATAAATGCAGGGAGGGGTTGGGAGGTGAGATCTGAGAAACTAACAATTATAACATCAAAACAAAACACAATAGGAAGAGACCATAGTCAACAACCCTTCTCTGTCTCAGCACCTCTTCAGACCTGTGGACTTTAAATGTTCACAGAGGTCAGCTCTAAGACAAGCACCCAATAATGGTGACATTTTGTTGGGGAAGATAGACGGTCTATCCTCGGTGCTGCCTTACTCCATCCCCAGAATCTTCACTTCAGAGGCTAAGTGGAAATCAGTTATCATCACTTGAGCACATAACCAAGATTTCTGTAAGTGAAAATTCCTGAAAAAAAATATCTGTTCTTCAGTTCTGGTGGTGGTGCTGCTATAACAAAATGTCACGGACTGGGTGGCTTAAACAACAGACATTTATTTCTCACAGTACCAGAGGCCAGAAGTCCAAGGTCAACATGTCGCCAATTCAGTTCTCATTAAGGGTCCTCTTCCTGGCTTGTAACAGCTGAATTAAGATGGGGAGAGGGAAAGGGAGCTCCACACTCTCTCATCTTATAAGGACACTAATCCCATTGTGGAGGCTCCACCCTCATGACCTCATCTAAACCTAATTACTGCCCAAAGCCCCACCTCCTGACATCATCCCATTGGGGGTTAGGGTTTCAACATCTGCATTCTGGAGGGGACGCTTACACTGAGTCCATAATATTAACAATGACACAATAATGCATGCATACAGAGTTTGGCAGTTGGCACAGAAATTTCACATATATCACCTCATTTACACCTCACATATGTTGTTGGTAAGTTAGTTTTTATTTTCCTTGTTTTAGGGATGAGGAAGCTGAGTTGAGAAGGATTCAGTGATTTCCCCAAGGTCACCCAACTAGTAAGTGGCAGCAGTGGGGTGCAAATTCAGGTCTTCTAATTCCAAATCCCGTGTTCTTTCAGCTGCATGAGGAATCAGGCCACTCTGCCTCAAGTATTAACAACAGCAACAGTGAAGCAGGAACAACAACTGACGTTTATTTAGTGCCCTACTAAGTGTCATTCTCTTTGAAAACAGGACAGGTACAATTATTCTATTTTACATCCATGAGAAAACCTAAAATTATCAAGATTAAGTCACTTTCCAAGATCACACAGCTACTGCATGACAGAACAAGTATTTGAACCAGGTCTGGTTGAACCTAAAGATTATGTTCTTACTAAATGCTCTGCACTAGTGACCTTTGAAATGCTCTTTGAAAAACAGTATGTAAGATGAAAATATTCTGTTAGACATATTTATGGAGATTTTAGTCAAAAATGGATTTCTTGCCCTTTAATAGCATTAGAGTCCTACAATGTACTCTATTGAAAGTCCTAGTTTTTAGACACCACAGATGGAGGACAGATGTTTCTTTATGCTCTGAAAGGTCCACTCTATGTAGCTGACCATAATGAGATTGTATCTTTTTCTGAATGTTTCAGAAAAAATGGCATCGGACAGATCATTCCAAATGAAAGCCAAATCAAAGGAGCGACGGCATAGATTTGATGAAAACAACAACACAATGTTATTCAGTGGTTTGGGTGGGAACTTTTCATTTCAGAGTTCATTCTGAACCACGCAGACATTTTCAGAGGCGCTCTACCCTAAAATTCAGCCTGAAGGCAGAGAAGTGCACGTATGTCTGATGGAGACTTATGTGATGGGGTGGGGTGCCGCAGGTCCGGGTAGTGTGATGCTGAACTTTCTTTCAGTATGATACAGAATTACAGGTAGAATAAAGGCCCTAAGCCGTGGAGAGTGAGTGAAAACTTTGCTGTGAGTTATGTATGACTATTCATGGAAATGGATGCTTTCTGTGAATTCAAGAGCCATACTTCAGTGCCTGGGCATATTTTAAATGCCCACTCGGGAAGAATAATTAAACCTTTAAGATAATACTTAGGGTAATATGTCATAGCCTTTGCTGTGTTTTAGAGTCACGATTGCAAACTGTGAAAGTCTTTCAGGGCCAATAAATGAGTGCACTTACGGGTTTTTTTAAAAATTTTTATTTAATTTAATTAATTAATTTATTTTTGGCTGTGTTGGGTCTTCGTTTCTGTGCGATGGCTTTCTCTAGCTGCCGCGAGCAGGGGCCACTCTTCATCACGGTGCGCGGGCCTCTCACTGTCTCGGCCTCTCTTGTTGCGGAGCACAGGCTCCAGACGCGCAGGCTCAGTAGTTGTGGCTCACGGGCCTAGTTGCTCCGCGGCATGTGGGATCTTCCCTGACCAGAGCTCGAACCAGTGTCCCCTGCATTGGCAGGCAGATTCTCAACCACTGCGCCACCAGGGAAGCCCTGCACTTACATTTTGACCATGCTGATTTCCAGGGTAGGAAGTCCATTTGTATTCCACGGAGAATCATAATATTTCAGAGACTAAAATTGGCCTTAACAGTCACCTAGCTCAATGCTCCTCATTTTACCGAAGAGGAAACCGAAGTGGGCCTAGTCAGGGTTAGTGACATTCTGGAGTCACTTAACAAGCTGGGAGAATGTTCCCTGAAGACCTCAAGGACACTAGGTCCAGGTTGTGGTTGTAGCCTTGGTTGAGTTTTTGCATAGTATCTAAGAACACTCTGAAATCAGATCTGGATTCTAAACCAGATTTTTTTGTTTACTAACTGTGTGTGTTTTTGTAAAACATTTAACAAAGTCTAAGTTCTCTCATCTGTAGAATGAACATAAGATTTTTATGCTATAACCTCATCATACCCATTATACCTCAAATCATGTACCCAAAGTTCTATTGAAACTTCCTCAGGCTTGCCCACAAGCCTCCGACAACTTACTGTTTTCACAGTCTGTCCACAGAAGTACCCACTAGCAGTTTCTGGCACATACACTTGTCCTTAAGCTTTCTGGCTGACCCACTGGCCCTGGGATGAGGTTTGCCAATGCCTGGCTTTCTGCTTTTCATTCATTCTGTACCTACAATGTGCTAGGCACTGTACTAGTTGAAGGGGATACAAAGACGAACAAGATTTGGTTTCTGTTGTCAATTTACTGAGGAAGAAATCTATAAATAACTTCACTACGTTATTATAAAGTTCAGGAATAAAAGCACTGAACTTCAGCTTGGGGGAAGGAAGGTGGTCAGAGACAAAATATTTTGTCTTAGTCTTAAAGAATGAATGGAAGTTTGACAGGTAGATAGGTAGGTAGGTAGGTAGATAGATAGATGATAGACAGTCTTCCAAATTTATACTGAAGGAAGGGACCTCTGATTTAGAGAGCAGCATGGGCAAAGGCATGGAGGTTTGGAAAAGCCTGGCACAGAGGACTGCCACGCCGGTCCCTGCGCTGGGCCTGTAGGAATGCACATGGGAAGTCCAGCACTGCCCCGAGGATTTGGAATCTGGCCAAAAGCAAACCACTGGGGTCAGGTCACATGGCTGCTTTGTTAAATCCCACAGTGCACCAAAGGGCAAGAACATTAATATTTCCAGTGAGTCACATGTAAATGACTGCCTCTTTCTCAAGGTACTTAAGTGGGGGTGGGGGGCTTCTTCCATACTGGGCTACAGAGTAAAGAGTCAACACAGTTACATCTCTGATGCTGACGTCATTCCCGTCATGTGGCCTTGGATTTCATTTTCTCAAACTTCTTCTCTCTACAGTTACAAGAGGCAAGACTTCGTGTTTTTTTTTTTTTGTGGTACGCGGGCCTCTCACTGTTGTGGCCTCTCCCGCTGCGGAGCACAGGCTCCGGACGCGCAGGCTCAGCGGCCATGGCTCACTGCCCATCCGCTCTGCGGCATGTGGGATCTTCCCAGACCGGGGCACGAACTCGTGTCTCCTGCATCGGCAGACGGACTCCCAACCACTGCGCCACCAGGGAATCCCCAAGACTTCTTTTAATCGTGCTGCCTGGCTGTGAGAGAACAGACAAGAGTGTGACTTAACCAGGGAAGGGGGGATATGTGAGGAGCAGGGCCTTTCCCAGTCCCCCTGTGGTCTGTCCACAGGCCTTCTCTCTATCCCCCCTCCAAGCTTCCCCACACCCTGGTCCTCTCCCCATCAGAAATGGCCCTACTGGGAGGGGAAGACAGAACCCCTAACAGGGCACGGGTGCTGACTTGTCCAAGTGCTGGCCAGGCACCCTGGTTGCCCAGGGCAAAGTGAAAAAAAAGGACAAGGTTTAACGAGCTATGCAATCTTTCTCCAAAACCCACAGCTGGGCTGCACCCGACCCTGCCTGTTCCTTCTCCCCCTACCCTTCCCCATGTGAAGCTGTGTGAACAGTGGGTCCAAGGGCTCTGTCTGTGTCTCTGTCCAGGTGCTGAGCACCACCGCATCTGCCCTCCCCAATGATGTGGAATCCTCACTGGGGTGTGCTGTCCACAGATCTGTGAACTCCTGGTACAGTAAAACACTTTCATGTCAAAAAAAAAAAAAAAAAAGAGTGTGACTTGACTTCTCAAAGAAGATTCTGACTGCCCTGTTCTCAGCAGTGCCCTCAGTGCTGGTGGATAAATGCTTCTTACCAATGGGAAACCCAACATGCCTTCCTTTGCACCGTAACTTGTTCACCTGTTTGTTCCCAGGGAGATTAGGATGCTTCCCAGGGCATGGTTTTCTCAGCCATCTCTTGGTTGCCCCTCCTCTTCGTATTAGAAGAGAGAAGAAAGGGAGGAAAGAAAGGGCCCATGTGCTCCTGATGGGTCAGATTCTTCTTGTCCTGGTCTGGGGTACTTTTCTCATTTGGAGGAGAACATGCCCTTCACACATGTCAGCCAGAAGGATGGTCAGACATTCACAGAGAATCTCAAAGCCCTGTGCTGAGGCTCAGGTAGCCATGGACGCTGTCTACACCAGGTTTACAGTCTAGTCAGGAACACAGATGTTAAACAAGTAGTAGTTACCAAGGTAATGGTATCTAGTATTACCAAGGTAATACTGTCTCAAAGTAGAGTGCCAGTTGCCATGAGAACGCACAATGGGGGAACGTAAATCTGGTCAGGCAGGTGATTCCGTGAGGAAGTGAGCATTTAATTGGAGAAGTGGGTGAACCCGAGTTAGTGCAACAAATGGAGCATGGAAGAGCCTTCCAGGCAGAAAGAAATACATGTGTAAAGAGCAAGGTGGAAAAGAGCGTATTTTAAAAGATTTTTTACCACCTTTGGAGGAAAACTCATTAGAGCTAACATGAAGTGAGCACCCACTGGGGATCAGACAAAATGCTAAGCATTGTACATAATTGCCTGGGATACTCCTGAGACCGAGAGGTTTGTTTCCATGATGGTGGGACCCTGTTTGTCTTGTTCCCATTGATCCCACTGTATCCTCAATACCTAAGGCAGGCCCTGGTTAGGAGCAGACACTAAATATTTGTAGAATAGAGTCTACATTTTACAGATGAGGAAACTGAAGCTCAGAGAGATAAGGTTACCCAAATCTTACTGGTAGAGATGAGATACCAGCCCAGGGTGCAGCTGAGAGCCTTACCGGCAGCTGGCTGACAGCCCAGCTCTAAGACACTGGACTTGCTTTCTCCTCTTCTTCTAGACACAGCAGAGCCAGGTCGAGGCCTGGAGAAGTCCTGAGCTGGGCACCAGAGCACAGAACAGGTACACAGCACACAGCTCCAGGACAGCCCACCATGGGTCTGGTCAGCCTGATGGGCACACAGTCTGCCCTTGAGCTGGTACCCAATTGGGACTTTACCCTAAATTCAGGGAGGAGCTGACATCTCTCAGTACACCCAAGCCTGGAGATGTGTCTCTCCAACTGGGAACCTATTAGCTGACCAAACACTTAGGCCCAGAGTCTCATGAAACAGAAACCCAAAACTGAAAACTTGGAGGCATCTGTTGGTCCCAGATCAGCCTCAGATTTCACACTTTGGTGTTAAAGCCCAAGAGAACCTCCCAGGTCACCTTTGTACCTGCGCAACCTGAGGCCGTTTCTCCTAGTAAGGGAAATGTAGCCAGAGCTGATGAAGGCCCTCCTGGGAATGCTCCTATCTGCCCTGCCCTACGTGGCTCCTCTTCACTGCACACCTGGCTCTCCTCGTGGGGTGCTTGGCAGAGCAACACTTGAAAACCATCCCATCCTCCTTCACTGGCTATTATGCTTTAAGTTCTTCAGCTAATAAAAGACTTGTTCATATGTCATAAAACTGAGTCATTTACAAAGCTAAAAAATAAATGTAGGACATGCTCAAGCTCTTAAGAAAATTACTCATTATTAACCCTCATCAACACTTCCCACTCACTGAGCATCTTATATAGATCCGAATACTGGAGTTGGAAGGCACACCAGGGAACACCTAAGCTCATCCTCTCATTAGCCTCTGTTAGACGGGGACCCTGAGCACATTGGCGTCTTCAGATCACACTGGAAACGGCAGCAGCAAGGGCCAATGCCGAATCCTAGAAGTCACAAGGACCCCATATTCTCTCCCATTATGAGCTGGCCTCTTGCATCCTCAGCATCTCCAAACTCCCGAGCCACAGCTCACCCCAAGAATCTGATTTCCTGCAGCCCCTCTGGTCAGGAGCTCAGCTGGGGCCTCTGCTGATTATCTGAGGCAGCACCCCAGCCATCTGGCTCATTTCCAGTCTTACCAAAATAATTTTCTGTGGGCGGTCTTTTCTAAGCTGGAGGAGTTAGACTCACCACCAGAAAGAAAAAGGGAGGCGGGCCAGTTTCTTTCATCTTCTAGAAGAATATAAAAAGCAGCTAATGTAATGGTGCGAAGTCACTTGGTAAGTCATCTTTTCTTCCTGAGACAAGCTTGGTGAAGGGGTGGAGTGTCATGTGAGAGCTGCAGTCCCACTGTGTGAAGGGCCTTGGAGGCGGCTGATCTGGGCAGCTCACAGTGGGTCTGACATGCCCCTTGTCTTGAAGGGCAGGCATTCCGTAAAAACCAAGGGGAAATG